>NC_069503.1:1145713213-1145731076 GCF_027579735.1 Bombina bombina | reverse complement strand
AGATACAAGATCTTATAAAATTAATTTTACATTCAACAACACTGTCACTTTAATGTAATTGAACCACTTCCCCTTCTTAAAAGTGAAAAAAATTAATTTTTGTGAAATTGACTACATATCCGAAATTATTTTAACATCTAATAATTTCAAAAGAAAAGCATCAATGGGTCTCACTCCCCAATGAATGTTAAAAAAGATAGTTTAATGTAATATTCTCTGAATCAGTGGATTTTCAACAATTAAAGCATTATTTGATCTTATGCATGTGCTTGTCAAATAGACAACTACCAGTCATGGGAGTCAAATTGATTTTTATTGACAGATTATATGGATATTTATTATAATCTGTTCCAAATAGTGTATTTAATACTAAACTTTATATTATTACCATTTTAAAATTTAATATTTTCTGAACCAAAAATAAAAATATATTCCTGGAAGTCATCAGATGCCAATCTGAAATGTAAAAAGTTTTTTGACAAAAGTTAATACACACGTAGTCAAAGAATCATAAAATACATTTACAATCGTGTCTATGCTCTAACTTTGTTCGACATTTTTTAAAGATATTTATTAATTATATTTTCAAAAAATATATATGATTTTCGAATTATACATAAAAATGTATATCAAATTTCTATAATATATATGTTGAACATAAATGTAATATTTCATGTCCATTCAAATACCTCTATATCAACTATAATATGTATTCCTTTTTATGATTGTGATCCTTAAATATCTAATGATGAAATATGTATGACTAATTTATGTAAGCTACTAATATTCAACATTCTTCCTGTGATTCTTAACTAGCATGCATTGGTACACCAACCTGGATAATGCATGGTCTTTGAAAGTCAATTCAGGGCTAAACAGTTGATCTTCAATAGGTGTCTTATTCATCATTTCAAAAATAGAGGACTGAAATCCCATCTAAAAATTAGAAATTCATCTAAGTGTCTGATTGTGATCCCTAAATATCTAATTAAGAACTAAATATGACTAATGTATGTAAGCTACTAATATTCAACATTCTTCCTGTGATTCTTAACTAGCATGCATTGGTACACCAACCTGGATAATGCATGGTCTTTGAAAGTCAATTCAGGGCTAAACAGTTGATCTTCAATAGGTGTCTTATTCATCATTTCAAAAATAGAGGACTGAAATCCCATCTAAAAATTAGAAATTCATCTAAGTGTCTGATTGTGATCCCTAAATATCTAATTAAGAACTAAATATGACTAATGTATGTAAGCTACTAATATTCAACATTCTTCCTGTGATTCTTAACTAGCATGCATTGGTACACCAACCTGGATAATGCATGGTCTTTGAAAGTCAATTCAGGGCTAAACAGTTGATCTTCAATAGGTGTCTTATTCATCATTTCAAAAATAGAGGACTGTGAAATACCATCTAAAAATTAGAAAATCATCTAAGTGTCTCCAATAGGATGCCTCAACAGCCTTATTCTATTAAATAGTTGGCACTTACCATGTGAACATGTCTTTGTATGCTTTTCAAGGTCAGCAGATTTGAAAGATAATGCCAGACATGATCCCATTGGTATACTTCAATTTCAATCTTGGCTTTTTCCACTGTCAGTCTGGGCAATCTTCACTGTCAGGCTTCTAATTCTTCCCTTTCAGTCTTTAGATTAAGTCAGCTCCCTAATGGCATAAAAGGTTTATTCAAAATTACTACAAGTGTGTGAATCATTTCTGTAGCCCTCTCCCACCCCCCATTTCATAAGAAATTTCTGTCACTAGCTTACTGTGTAGCATCTTGTGTTATGTTCTATCAAGTGTGAAGATGAGTCATATTGAGCAGAACAAACCTCTAATGTGTGACATTGAACCATAGTCATGATAGAGGATAGTTATGCTAGAGGATCCCTTTCTGAGTATTTACATTTTAAGTAATGTGTAAACTAAATACTAGTTTATAAAATGTATGCCATATGATGTATTTGTGTAAAATTCATGCCAGCAACAGTCCAGACATTTATACTTACCAGCTGATGTCCTCTTTAAAAACCAGGTGGCAAAGACTCGCTACAGGACCCAATGGCCAGAGCATCACCTATATTAATAAATGAAACACATTTTTAGCATTTGATGAACAATCCTAACATGTTTGCACAATTCTCTACTTGTCATTTCCTTACAGTTCACATCTATTGTTAATACTCCAGTCTAACTTCTCTATTCTTTACCGTCTAAAGTTGCGGTTGATGATGTCTGTTCTGACATTGAGGCCCTCGTCCCGGAATGGCCCCTCTAGAACAGGATCATCCTCCTCATCTCTGAGGAGGTTTCTGTCCAGCCGGACGGCCTGCAGCATCCCAGCCCGCTGTGCAATATTATGCAGGACGCTACAGGCTACAACGATCTTAGCCACCTTCTTTGGGTTGTACTGGAGGGCTCCTCCCGACCTGTCCAGGCACCTGAACCTCATCTTCAGGAGCCCGAACATCCGTTCAACCACCGCCCTGGTTGTCTTATGAGCCCTATTGTAGCGCTCCTCAGACACATCAGTCGGGCTACGCAAGGGGGTAATGAGCCAAGGCCGGCTCATGTACCCAGAATCACCTATAAATTATGAACAGAACATAATTCCAACCAAATCCTCAAAATAGTATTTGTAGTACAATAAAAATTTTGGTACACGATAATCCATTAACAAATGTTTATTTTAACTTAAAAATATCTAGTTCAATATTATTCTCTATCTTCCCATTTCAGCTAAGACATGCTACATATGCGTATTTCTCCTAAATCAAGCCTTGTGTAAAATGATAACTACATGGTTACATTACATTCTCTATCTGAGCATTTAAGGTAAGACATGCTACATATCTGCATTGAACAAAAAAGACATTTGCGGAAAGAGACAATGACATGGTTAAATTGCATTAGCTAATATCTTCCCATTTCAGCTAAGACATGCTACATATGCGTATTTCTCCTAGATCAAGCCTTGTGTAAAATGCTAACTACATGGTTACATTACATTCTCTATCTGAGCATTTAAGGTAAGACATGCTACATATCTGCATTGAACTAAAAGACATTTGCGGAAAGAGACAATGACATGGTTAAATTGCATTAGCTAATATCTTCCCATTTCAGCTAAGACATGCTACATATGCGTATTTCTCCTAAATCAAGCCTTGTGTAAAATGATAACTACATGGTTACATTACATTCTCTATCTGAGCATTTAAGGTAAGACATGCTACATATCTGCATTGAACTAAAAGACATTTGCGGAAAGAGACAATGACATGGTTAAATTGCATTAGCTAATATCTTCCCATTTCAGCTAAGACATGCTACATATGCGTATTTCTCCTAAATCAAGCCTTGTGTAAAATGCTAACTACATGGTTACATTACATTCTCTATCTGAGCATTTAAGGTAAGACATGCTACATATCTGCATTGAACTAAAAGACATTTGCGTAAAGAGACAATGACATGGTTAAATTGCATTAGCTAATATCTTCCCATTTCAGCTAAGACATGCTACATATGCGTATTTCTCCTAAATTAAGCCTTGTGTAAAATGATAACTACATGGTTACATTACATTCTCTATCTGAGCATTTAAGGTAAGACATGCTACATATCTGCATTGAACTAAAAGACATTTGCGTAAAGAGACAATGGCATGGTTAAATTGCATTAGCTAATATCTTCCCATTTCAGCTAAGACATGCTACATATGCGTATTTCTCCTAAATCAAGCCTTGTGTAAAATGCTAACTACATGGTTACATTACATTCTCTATCTGAGCATTTAAGGTAAGACATGCTACATATCTGCATTGAACTAAAAGACATTTGCGGAAAGAGACAATGACATGGTTAAATTGCATTAGCTAATATCTTCCCATTTCAGCTAAGACATGCTACATATGCGTATTTCTCCTAAATCAAGCCTTGTGTAAAATGCTAACTACATGGTTACATTACATTCTCTATCTGAGCATTTAAGGTAAGACATGCTACATATCTGCATTGAACTAAAAGACATTTGCGTAAAGAGACAATGACATGGTTAAATTGCATTAGCTAATATCTTCCCATTTCAGCTAAGACATGCTACATATGCGTATTTCTCCTAAATTAAGCCTTGTGTAAAATGATAACTACATGGTTACATTACATTCTCTATCTGAGCATTTAAGGTAAGACATGCTACATATCTGCATTGAACTAAAAGACATTAGCGGAAAGAGACAATGACATGGTTAAATTGCATTAGCTAATATCTTCCCATTTCAGCTAAGACATGCTACATATGCGTATTTCTCCTAAATCAAGCCTTGTGTAAAATGCTAACTACATGGTTACATTACATTCTCTATCTGAGCATTTAAGGTAAGACATGCTACATATCTGCATTGAACTAAAAGACATTTGCGGAAAGAGACAATGACATGGTTAAATTGCATTAGCTAATATCTTCCCATTTCAGCTAAGACATGCTACATATGCGTATTTCTCCTAAATCAAGCCTTGTGTAAAATGATAACTACATGGTTACATTACATTCTCTGAGCATTTAAGGTAAGACATGCTACATATCTGCATTGAACTAAAAGTAGACATTAGCGGGGGGAAAATATATGGTTAAATTGCATCCTATAGCTGAACATTACGCTAACATTTTAAAACTACAGTGGCAATTGTCACAATAATTAACCATGTTGTGCACAAATACTCACCAACGAGATAACCAGGGGGCATTTGTCTTTCCTCAAACTGTCTCCACAGGGACGACAGAGAGAGGATGCGGGCATCATGACAAGCCCCTCCAAAATTCGCACACACATGCATAATCCTCATCTGTGCGTCACAAACATACTGCACGTTAAGGCTATGAAAATGTTTGCGATTTCTGAAGGGCGAGTCATCAATTGGAGCACGCAGCGCAATGTGGGTACAATCTATGGCTCCCAAGACATTGGGCATTTGAGCAATATCAAAGAATTCCCACTTCAGGCGCCTCCAATCACCATCATTCTGTGGGAATCCTATGTATTGCTTACTGATACGTACCATGGCGTCCAGAAAGTTATCAAACACCACAGAGAATGTACCTTGAGCCAGGCCATGCATGTACATTTCTCCAGAAAGTTATCAAACACCACAGAGAATGTACCTTGAGCCAGGCCATGCATGTACATTTGTCCGGATTGAAAACTCCCGGAGGCCAGGACGTATAGACAGCTTAGCATCCTACTCATGGCGGGAACAGCAGTCCTTATTCTTATACGTGGCTCCAAATGAGGTTTAAGAAGCTCGTAAAGGCCAATGAGCTGTTAGCGATCGAGCCGATACTTATCAAAAACCTCAAAGTCACTCATGTTTTCCAAGGTGGGTCTCACCCTGTAGACACGAGGACCTCGAACCAGATGACCCCTTCGTCTCAGTCTGAGCCGCCGAGGCTGCCTGATTCGACCAACAGCTAGTTCGCCAATAGCAGCACCAGCAGCGTCTACCATGTCATCGTCATCCATCTTTCAAAACAGCGTAACAAGGTAAGCACTTGATCTGATGTGGATCACAAGTGATGCATTGGCCATGTTGTTTGGGGGATTTATAGTACAATTAGTCCAATGGTAGTGAGTTTGTAATGATTGCTGATTGTATTCACTTGTTTGTATGTGAGCGGCGCGAATGCTTTCACAGTGGGCGTTTATTTGTTGTTTGCTGAAATGTTAGTTTCAAACAATGATTCTCAATGTGAAAGTGTCAAATATCACACATACAGTGCATGTTTGTAATGTTTGTTCATATGCGTAATCAATATTTCTTAAACGCGATCTTATAGTAACAAGCACACGTCCAGGCTAACATGAATGAAAGTGCATAGTTGTGTATAA
The DNA here is from genome assembly GCF_027579735.1 of Bombina bombina. NCBI lineage: Eukaryota > Metazoa > Chordata > Amphibia > Anura > Bombinatoridae > Bombina > Bombina bombina. The sequence goes on along the minus strand of NC_069503.1, from coordinate 1,145,725,177 downwards.
TGTGCATCGAATGTGATCGATCAATGTTGCTGCAATATTGTTTGTAAACGATAAAGTAACAGCTGCCATCTGTAATATTGTATATATAAGTGATTGCCGAGCTGTCAATATTGTATGCGTCCCTTTAAAATCGCAATAATAATTCCGAACTTCCCGTCTGCCATCTGTTGTATTGTATATATAAGTGATTTCCGAGCTGTCAATATTGTATGCGTCCCTTTCAAATCGCATTAATACTGAATAACTTCCGGCTGCCATCTGTAGTATTGTATATATAAGTGATTGCCGAGCTGTCAATATTGTATGCGTCCCTTTAAAATCGCAATAATAATTCCGAACTTCCCGTCTGCCATCTGTAGTATTGTGTATATATAAGTGATTTCCGAGCTGTCAATATTGTATGCGTCCCTTTCAAATCGCATTAATACTGAATAACTTCCGGCTGCCATCTGTAGTATTGTATATATAAGTGATTGCCGAGCTGTCAATATTGTATGCGTCCCTTTAAAATCGCATTAATACTGAATAACTTCCGGATGCCATCTGTAGTATTGTATATATAAGTGATTGCCGAGCTGTAAATATTGTATGCGTCCCTTTCAAATCGCACTAATACTGAATAACTTCCGGCTGTCATCTGTAGTATTGTGTATATATAAGTGATTGCCGAGATGTCAATATTGTATGCGTCCCTTTCAAATCGCACTAATGCTGAATAACTTCCGGCTGTCATCTGTAGTATTGTATATATAAGTGATTGCCGAGCTGTCAATATTGTATGCGTCCCATTCAAATGGCACTAATACTGAAGAACTTCCGGCTGTCATCTGTAGTATTATATATATATATATAAGTGATTTGCGATCTGACAATATTTATTAATTGTCCCATTGAAATCGCCTTAATAATGCTGTTCCAAACTGTTGTTTACGTATATGTTGTATTGTAGTATTGAGTGTTAAAGTTCCGAAAGGGGCGGTACAGTGGTAAATCTGTGATGTGTATGGTTGAATCTTCTAATGACGTCATGATATTATTACCCTGCCTATGTAGTTCATAAATCCTCATTGTGTTGTTGTATTTGACTACATTGTTATTGTGTGCTGAATAAAATCTAAATGTGTGCTTTGTGGTTGCGTGATGGGTGATGCGTGTTATGTACATGTACGTATATATTGTGATTGTGTCCCACATATGCTGACTTCTATATAGCGGTCTGGCATTGTTGTTCCTTCCCATAAAGTGACATCTGTAATCTGGTGTACTGATGTTCTTGTTGTACGTAATTCCTAATGGTTTCTGGTGATGGAATCCTGATGTTAAAAGTACAGTAAAATCCATATGTTGTGTTTTGTGATTCCTCTAGAGAATGTAATGTGTTTGTCCCCCATCATTTGAATGCACATGTATGAGTGAATGTTAAAAGTAATGTATGTGCATCCATGAGTGATCATGTGTTAAGCCTATGTAGATATGCTGTTGCTGCAAGCATATGGGTTGAATAACTGAAATGCAATAATAAAGGTAAATGAGAATTGTTTCCCATTGTGTAGTGTTTGTGAATCCTGAAAAGTTGACATTATTTTTGTGTCCGTTTAAATGTAATATTTTTAAAAATAAAATGTTGTTAATAGTGATGTTGAATTGTAGTTGATGTAATATAAAAGTCTGAAAGAATTTAATGGTGTTGTGAATATTCAAACAGTAAAATCCATAAATCCACCATAGGGAAATAGTCATTTCTTGATCTATTTATCATAGCTGGGTCTAACGCATGAAATCATGTCTTTTCTAGCGCTGGTATTTGGAGTTTTTCTGTCTACGCTATTTGCGTGCGTTAGGGAAATGAGGGTTTCGCGTGCACGAGCACGTCTTCCCAATAGAAGTCAATGGAGGCTATGAAAATTGGTCATTTTTTTTTTCTAAGACTGGTTTTCATCGTAAAGTGAGTGACGTCATGAGCTTGTGTGAAAAAGTAACTAAATCGTGTTCTTTTTGTAATAAATAAATATTTTGTGTATGTCATGTGGTGTATATTGTTTGTATGCATCGATGAGTGTATGTTTGTGATAATGTTATTAGTTAGATGTAGGTATATGAGGGTCTTTTCCCGTATGTCCATGTAAGTCAATGGGAAAATGTATTTGTGTTGTTTTTTTTCAAACACCCGAGATCTCGCAACTTTAATCCTTTGTATTTTGCTGAAAAATTATTAAATATGAAAAATAAACATAGTGTAGTGTTTGTATGACTGTAAGTGTAGTTTGTGTAATATTTTTTATTTGATTCGTGGATGTTTTTTTTGTCGGTATATGTTTACTACTGGGTCAGAGGTGTCGGTAGAAATGTGAGCATTAGGTTTTTTTTGAGTGTCGGTAACTGAACTCTAAATACCGGAGTACGTAAGAAACCTGCGTTAGGAGCCTCTAACGCTGGTTTTCACGGCTAACGCCGAACTCCAAATCTAGGCCTAACTGATTTATTAATGTTACCTTAGCTGCTTGCCTCTGTACTGCACACTAGTAAATAGTCTCACTCTCTTACTGACTTATTAATGTTACCTCAGCAGCTTGCCTCTGTACTGCACACTAGTATATAGTCTCACTCTCTTACTGACTTATTAATGTTACCTTAGCAGCTTGCCTCTGTACTGCACACTAGTATATAGTCTCACTCTCTTACTGACTTATTGTTACCTTAGCAGCTTGCCTCTGTACTGCACACTAGTATATAGTCTCACTCTCTTACTGACTTATTAATGTTACCTTAGCAGCTTGCCTCTGTACTGCACACTAGTATATAGTCTCACTCTCTTACTGAACTTATTAATGTTACCTTAGCAGCGTGCCTCTGTACTGCACACTAGTATATTGTCTCACTCTCTTACTGACTTATTAATGTTACCTTATCAGCTTGCCTCTGTACTGCACACTAGTATATAGTCTCACTCTCTTACTGACTTATTAATGTTACCTTAGCAGCTTGCCTCTGTACTGCACACTAGTATATAGTCTCACCCTCTTACTGAACTTATTAATGTTACCTTAGCAGCGTGCCTCTGTACTGCACACTAGTATATAGTCTCACTCTCTTACTGACTTATTAATGTTACCTTAGCAGCGTGCCTCTGTACTGCACACTAGTATATAGTCTCACTCTCTTACTGACTTATTAATGTTACCTTAGCAGCTTGCCTCTGTACTGCACACTAGTATATAGTCTCACTCTTACTGACTTATTAATGTTACCTTATCAGCTTGCCTCTGTACTGCACACTAGTATATAGTCTCACCCTCTTACTGAACTTATTAATGTTACCTTAGCAGCGTGCCTCTGTACTGCACACTAGTATATAGTCTCACTCTCTTACTGAACTTATTAATGTTACCTTAGCAGCGTGCCTCTGTACTGCACACTAGTATATAGTCTCACTCTCTTACTGAACTTATTAATGTTACCTTAGCAGCGTGCCTCTGTACTGCACACTAGTATATAGTCTCACCCTCTTACTGAACTTATTAATGTTACCTTAGCAGCTTGCCTCTGTACTGCACACTAGTATATAGTCTCACTCTCTTACTGACTTATTAATGTTACCTTAGCAGCTTGCCTCTGTACTGCACACTAGTTTATAGTCTCACTCTCTCTTACTGACTTATTAATGTTACCTTAGCAGCTTGCCTCTGTACTGCACACTAGTATATAGTCTCACTTTCTTACTGACTTATTAATGTTACCTTATCAGCTTGCCTTTGTACTGCACACTAGTATATAGTCTCACTCTCTTACTGACTTATTAATGTTACCTTATCAGCTTGCCTCTGTACTGCACACTAGTAAATAGTCTCACTCTCTTACTGACTTATTAATGTTACCTTAGCAGCTTGCCTCTGTACTGCACACTAGTATATAGTCTCACTCTCTTACTGAACTTATTAATGTTTCCTTAGCAGCGTGCCTCTGTACTGCACACTAGTATATAGTCTCACTCTCTTACTGACTTATTAATGTTACCTTAACAGCTTGCCTCTGTACTGCACACTAGTAAATAGTCTCACTCTCTTACTGACTTATTAATGTTACCTTAGCAGCTTGCCTCTGTACTGCACACTAGTATATAGTCTCACTCTCTTACTGAACTTATTAATGTTTCCTTAGCAGCGTGCCTCTGTACTGCACACTTGTATATAGTCTCACTCTCTTACTGACTTATTAATGTTACCTTAACAGCTTGCCTCTGTACTGCACACTAGTTTATAGTCTCACTCTCTCTTACTGACTTATTAATGTTACCTTAGCAGCTTGCCTCTGTACTGCACACTAGTATATAGTCTCACTCTCTTACTGACTTATTAATGTTACCTTAGCAGCTTGCCTCTGTACTGCACACTAGTTTATAGTCTCACTCTCTCTTACTGACTTATTAATGTTACCTTAGCAGCTTGCCTCTGTACTGCACACTAGTATATAGTCTCACTTTCTTACTGACTTATTAATGTTACCTTATCAGCTTGCCTTTGTACTGCACACTAGTATATAGTCTCACTCTCTTACTGACTTATTAATGTTACCTTATCAGCTTGCCTCTGTACTGCACACTAGTAAATAGTCTCACTCTCTTACTGACTTATTAATGTTACCTTAGCAGCTTGCCTCTGTACTGCACACTAGTATATAGTCTCACTCTCTTACTGAACTTATTAATGTTTCCTTAGCAGCGTGCCTCTGTACTGCACACTAGTATATAGTCTCACTCTCTTACTGACTTATTAATGTTACCTTAACAGCTTGCCTCTGTACTGCACACTAGTAAATAGTCTCACTCTCTTACTGACTTATTAATGTTACCTTAGCAGCTTGCCTCTGTACTGCACACTAGTATATAGTCTCACTCTCTTACTGAACTTATTAATGTTTCCTTAGCAGCGTGCCTCTGTACTGCACACTTGTATATAGTCTCACTCTCTTACTGACTTATTAATGTTACCTTAACAGCTTGCCTCTGTACTGCACACTAGTTTATAGTCTCACTCTCTCTTACTGACTTATTAATGTTACCTTAGCAGCTTGCCTCTGTACTGCACACTAGTATATAGTCTCACTCTCTTACTGACTTATTAATGTTACCTTAGCAGCTTGCCTCTGTACTGCACACTAGTATATAGTCTCACTCTCTTACTGACTTATTATTAATGTTACCTTAGCAGCGTGCCTCTGTACTGCACACTAGTAAATAGTCTCACTCTCTTACTGAACTTATTAATGTTACCTTAGCAGCTTGCCTCTGTACTGCACACTAGTATATAGTTTCACTCTCTTACTGACTTATTAATGTTACCTTAGCAGCTTGCCTCTGTACTGCACACTAGTATATAGTCTCACTCTCTTACTGACTTATTAATGTTACCTTAGCAGCTTGCATCTGTACTGCACACTTGTATATAGTCTCACTCTCTTACTGACTTATTAATGTTACCTTAACAGCTTGCCTCTGTACTGCACACTAGTTTATAGTCTCACTCTCTCTTACTGACTTATTAATGTTACCTTAGCAGCTTGCCTCTGTACTGCACACTAGTATATAGTCTCACTCTCTTACTGACTTATTAATGTTACCTTAGCAGCTTGCATCTGTACTGGACACTAGAATACAGTCTCACTCTCTTACTGAACTTATTAATGTTACCTTAGCAGCTTGCCTCTGTACTGCACACTAGTATATAGTCTCACTCTCTTACTGAACTTATTAATGTTACCTTAGCAGCTTGCCTCTGTACTGCACACTAGTATATAGTCTCACTCTCTTACTGACTTATTAATGTTACCTTATCAGCTTGCCTCTGTACTGCACACTAGTTTATAGTCTCACTCTCTCTTACTGACTTATTAATGTTACCTTAGCAGCTTGCCTCTGTACTGCACACTAGAATACAGTCTCACTCTCTTACTGACTTAATAATGTTACCTTATCAGCTTGCCTCTGTACTGCACACTAGTATATAGTCTCACTCTCTTACTGAACTTATTAATGTTACCTTAGCAGCTTGCCTCTGTACTGCACACTAGTATATAGTCTCACTCTCTTACTGACTTATTAATGTTACCTTAGCAGCTTGCCTCTGTACTGCACACTAGTAAATAGTCTCACTCTCTTACTGACTTATTAATGTTACCTTAGCAGCTTGCCTCTGTACTGCACACTAGTATATAGTCTCACTTTCTTACTGACTTATTATTGTTACCTTAGCAGCTTGTCTCTGTACTGCACACTAGTAAATAGTCTCACTCTCTTACTGACTTATTAATGTTACCTTAGCAGCTTGCCTCTGTACTGCACACTAGTATATAGTCTCACTTTCTTACTGACTTATTATTGTTACCTTAGCAGCTTGCCTCTGTACTGCACACTAGTTTATAGTCTCACTCTCTTACTGACTTATTAATGTTACCTTAGCAGCTTGCCTCTGTACTGCACACTAGTTTATAGTGTCACTCTCTTACTAACTTATTAATGTTACCTTATCAGCTTGTCTCTGTACTCCACACTAAGGTGAACACGTGTCCCGTATTGCCCGGGACAGTCCCGCATTTTGAAGGTTTGTCCCGGGTCCCGGGTACCGCCATTCATTGTCCCGGACTGACTGACTGAAACTGACAGCACTCTGATAGCACTGAAACAGCCACGCAGATTGACTCACTCTCACTGACTAAGACTTTAGGGCACGGGCGGCTTGTTGCCGGCTTCCCGCAGCGCAGATAGTGAGAGTGTTGAGACTCCTCCCAGACGCTAGACATGATCATCCCAGGGGGCAGGGGGCCAGACTGACCAGAGGCGCCGCCAGTGGCCACCTGGCCAGTAAGTTGAGGGAGCCGCTTCCGGAATCCGGATATGAATTTATGTATGCACGATTCACCCGCCACCCCTCTGGTTGCCGTCTAGACTCTAGCTCTAGCCTACTATATAATGTGATATGTCGCTGGCTGCGTGGACAGTTGGACCTGGCCTGTGGACATTATTGGAGTCGGAAGTCAAGACCGGTGGAGCCGTGGAGAGTGCTGTTGCTGTGCATGACAGTTGGACTGAAGCCAAGCCGACGAGGAGCAGGAGGGAGTGCAGGTCCTTATGTCCCCTTAATATTAAACGTTGTAGAAACCTACACTTATTTTTCTTGATTTGATTTGTTTACTAGTCTTTTTAAAATGTTCTGTATAACATGAAATGCATATTTATGTAGCTACTGGGGGGGGGTGTTTCCTGTGTGATATGACCTCTGTACCCTCATGCCTGGCAACGTCTCCTACAGCTCATATTCAGCTTCTTTCCCATAAAAAGCCTTGTGGGTATGTTATCTACAGTACAGGTGCCCAGTGTATGTGATGCTGGATATGTTATATACAGTATAGGGTGCCCTGTATGTGATGCTGGATATGTTATATACAGTATAGGTTGTTTTTTCGGGGGGGGGGGGGCGGACCAGGGGGGGGCAGGGGGAGGCGGTCCAGAGGTGGGGGGGCAGCCCAGGGGGGGGGGGCGTCCCTGAATGACAGTTTGGATATGTGGTCACCCTACTCCACACTAGTTTATAGTCTCATAACTCTCTTACTGACTTATGAACTCTCTGTAGCTCTGCAACTGTGTTTTCTCACAACATTATCTTACTATTATGCTGTTTGTATGGATGAGTTGTTATTTGACAAGAGTAAGCTAGACCAACAGCGTAGTAATGTCAAATGAAACCAAACTGTTTAGAATGAGTTATAGCAAATATTCTCCATGGCTCCTGTAGATATAGTATTTCATTTAAACCAGGGATTCCTTAGGTGTATGCTGGACAACTCTGATGTAGACAACAAATAATAATTTATTAATGCTCCCATTCATATGTGCTGTTCTGTTTCAGATATTTAAAATAGATTGTAGACTATTAGCATTTGATAGTCACTTAAAATATTACGTAAACATTCAGTGGTGCCTCCCCAATTTCAGTGTTCCCTCTCTACCCACTTATGTGTCTCCCTCCCTCCCCTCTGTCGGTCTCAACCTCCTCTCTCTCTCTCTCTCTCTCTCTCTCTCTGTCTCTCTGTCTCTCTGTCTCTCTGTCTCTCTCTCTCCCCTCTGTCTGTCTCTCTCTCTCTGTCTCTGTCTTTGTCTCTCTGTCTCTGTGTCTCTCTCTCTCTCTCCCCTCTGTCTGTCTCTCTCTCTCTCTCTCTCTCTCTCTCTCCCCGCCCTCTGTCTGTCTCTCTCTCTCTCTCTCTCTCTCTCCCTGCCCTCTGTCTGTCTCCCTCTCTCTCTCTCCCCGCCCTCTGTCTGTCTCTCTCTCTCTCTCTCTCCCCCCGCCCTCTGTCTCTCTCTCTCTCTCCCCGCCCTCTGTCTGTCTCTCTCTCTCTCTCTCCCCACCCTCTGTCTGTTTCTCTCTCTCTCTCTCCCCGCCCTCTGTCTGTCTCTCTCTCTCTCCCCGCCCTCTGTCTGTCTCTGTGTCTCTCTCTCTCTCCCCGCCCTATGTCTGTCTGTCTCTCTCTCTCTCTCTCCCCTCTGTCTCTCTCTCTCTCTCCCCTCTGTCTCTCTCTCTCTCTCTCCCCCCCCTCTGTCTCTCTATTCCCCCTCTGTCTCTCTCTCTCTCCCCTCTGTCTGTCTCTCTCTCTCTCTCTCTCTCTCTCTCTCCCCTCTGTCTGTCTGTCTCTCTCTCTCTCTCTCTCTCTCCCGTCTGTCTCTCTCTCTCTCTCTCTCTCCCCTCTGTCTGTCTCTCTCTCTCCCCTCTGTCTGTCTCTCTCTCTCTCTCCCCCCCCCCTCTGTCTGTGTCTCTCTCTCTCTCCCCCCTCTGTCTGTGTCTCTCTCTCTCTCTCTCTCTCTCTCTCTCTCTCTCCCCTCTGTCTGTCTCTCTCTCTCTCCCCTCTGTCTGTCTCTCTCTCTCTCCCCCCTCTGTCTGTGTCTCTCTCTCTCTCCCCCTCTGTCTGTGTCTCTCTCTCTCTCTCTCTCTCTCTCTCTCTCTCTCTCTCCCCTCTGTCTGTCTCTCTCTCTCTCCCCCCTCTGTCTCTCTCTCTCTCTCTCTCTCTCCCCTCTGTCACCCCCCTCTGTCTCACCCCTCTGTCTCTCCCCTCTCTCTCTCCCCTCTCTCTCTCTCTCTCTCTCTCTCTCTCTCTCTCTCTCTCTCCCCTCTGTCTCTCTCTCCCCCCTCTTTCTGTCTCTCTCTCTCCCCTCTGTCACCCCCCTCTGTCTCACCCCTCTGTCTCTCCCCTCTCTCTCTCCCCTCTGTGTGTCTCTCTCTCTCTCTCTCTCTCTCTCCCCTCTCTCTCTCTCTCTCTCTCCCCCCTCTGTCTGTGTGTCTCTCTCTCTCTCTCCCCTCTGTCTGTCTCTCTCTCTCTCTCCCCCCTCTGTCTCTCTCTCTCTCCCCTCTGTCTCTCTCTCTCTCTCTCTCCCCTCTGTCACCCCCCTCTGTCTCTCCCCTCTGTCTCTCCCCTCTCTCTCTCCCCTCTGTCTCTCTCTCTCTCTCTCTCTCTCTCTCTCTCTCCTCTCTGTCTGTCTCTCTCTCTCTCCCCATCTTTCTTTCTCTCTCTCTCTCTACTCTGTCTCTCTCTCTCCCCTCTGTCTCTCTCTCTTTCTCTCTCCCCTCTGTGTCTCGCTCTCTCTCCCCTTTGTGTGTCTCTCTCCTCTCTCTCTCTCTCTCTCTCTCTCTCTCTCTCTCTCCCCTCTGTCACCCCCCTCTGTCTCACCCCTCTGTCTCTCTCTCTCTCTCTCTCCCCCATCTGTCTCTCTCTCTCTCCCCTCTGTCTCTCTCTCTCTCTCTCTCTCTCCCCTCTGTCACCCCCCCCCCCGCTTTTCTGTGTTTTGGTCTACCTTTTATTTATTTAATTAATGAATTGGTGGTGATATTTAAAATAGATTGTAGACTATTAGCATTTGATAGTCACTTAACATATTACGTAAACATTCAGTGGTGCCTCCCCAATTTCAGTGTTCCCTCTCTACCCACTTATGTGTCTCCCTTCCTCCCCTCTGTCGGTCTCAACCTCCCCTCTCTCTCTCTCTCTCTCTCTCCCCGCCTTCTGTCTCTCTCTCTCTCTCCCCTCTGTCTCTCTCTCTCTCTCTCTCTCTCTCCCCTCTCTCTCTCTCTCTCTCTCTCTCCCCCCCCCTCTGTCTCTCTATTCCCCCTCTGTCTCTCTCTCTCTCCCCTCTGTGTCTCTCTCTCTCTCTCTCTCTCTCTCTCTACTCTGTCTCTCTCTCTCTCTCCCCTCTGTCTCTCTCTCGCTCCCCTCTGTGTCTCTCTCGCTCCCCTCTGTGTCTCTCTCTCTCTCTCCCCTCTGTGTCTCTCTCTCTCCCCCCTTTGTGTCTCTCTCTCTCCCCTCTGTCTCTCTCTCTCTCTCTCTCTCCCCTCTGTCTCTCTCTCTCTCCCCCCTCTGTCTCTCTCTCTGTCTCCCCCTCTGTCTCCCCCCTCTGTCTCCCCCCTCTGTCTCTCCCCTCTGTCTCTCCCCTCTGTCTCTCTCTCTCTCCCCTCTGTGTGTGTCTCTCTCTATTCATCTCTCTTTCTATCCATCTTTCTCCCTGTCTCTCCCACTCCCTCTGTCTCTCTCCTTATGTGCCGTTCTCCCCCATGGTCTCTTTATCTCTCTGTCTCTCTTCCTCCCCCTTTGACTCTCTCATCCCTTATGTGTCTCTCTAACCCTCTGTGTGATTGTGTCTCTCTCTCTTTCTCTCTAACCCTCTGTGTCTCTCTCTCTCCCTCTCCCCCCGTCTCTCTCTCCCTCTCCCCCCAAGTGCTTTTCTGTGTTGCAGTCTACCTTTTATTTATTTAATTAATGAATTGGTGGTGATATTTAAAATAGATTGTAGACTATTAGCATTTGATAGTCACTTAAAATATTCCGTAAACATTCAGTGGTGCCTCCCCAATTTCAGTGTTCCCTCTCTACCCACTTATGTGTCTCCCTCCCTCCCCTCTGTCAGTCTCAACCTCCCCTCTCTCTCTCTCTCTCTCTCTCTCCCCGCCCTCTCTCTCTCTCTCTCTCTCCCCTCTGTCTCTCTCTCTCTCCCCTCTGTCTCTCTCTCCTCTCTGTCTCTCTCTCTCTCCCCATCTTTCTTTCTCTCTCTCTCTCTCTCTCTCTCTCTCTCTCTCTCCCCCGTCTCTCTCTTCCCCCTCTGTCTCTCTCTCTCCCCTCTCTCTCTCTCTCTCTCTCTCTCTGTCTCTCTCTCTCCCCTCTGTCTCGCTCCCCTCTGTGTCTCTCTCTCTCCTCTCTGTGTCTCTCTATCTCCCCTCTGTCTCTCTCTCCCCTCTCTCTCTCCCCTTTGTGTGTGTGTCTCTCTCTCTCTCTCTCTCTCTCTCCCCTCTGTCTCTCTCTCTCTCTCTCTCTCCCCTCTGTCTCTCTCTCTCTCCCCCCTGTGTCTCTCTCTCTCTCCCCCCTCTGTCTCCCCCCCCTCTCTCTCTCTCTCCCCCCTCTGTCTCTCTCTCTCTCCCCCCTCTGTCTCCCCCCTCTGTCTCTCCCCTCTGTCTCTTCCCTCTCTCTCTCCCCTCTGTCTCTCTCTCTCTCTCTCTCTCTCCCCTCTGTGTGTGTCTCTCTCTATTCATATCTCTTTCTATCCATCTTTCTCCCTGTCTCTCCCACTCCCTCTGTCTCTCTCCTTATGTGCCGTTCTCCCCCATGGTCTCTTTATCTCTCTGTCTCTCTTCCTCCCCCTTTGACTCTCTCATCCCTTATGTGTCTCTCTAACCCTCTGTGTGATTGTGTCTCTCTCTCTTTCTCTCTAACCCTCTGTGTCTCTCTCTCTCTCCCCCGTCTCTCTCTCCCTCTCCCCCCGAGTGCTTTTCTGTGTTGCGGTCTACCTTTTATTTATTTAATTAATGAATTGGTGGTGATATTTAATATAGATTGTAGACTATTAGCATTTGATAGTCACTTAAAATATTACGTAAACATTCAGTGGTGCCTCCCCAATTTCAGTGTTCCCTCTCTACCCACTTATGTGTCTCC
>NC_069503.1:1145548213-1145708213 GCF_027579735.1 Bombina bombina | reverse complement strand
ATCTCATAATCAGAGCAAGCATTTGTTATCTGTCAAGAGTTTCTGTTACAATCCTTTTAGACTAAAATCAGATTTTTACTAAGTTGACCAGTTTTCCAAGACAACATTTAAAGGGACATGAAACCCATATGTTTTCTTTCATGATTTAGAAAGAGCATGCAATTTTAAATAACTTTCCAATTTACATCTAATATCTAATTTTCTTCATTCTTTTGATATCCTTTGTTGAAAATCATATCTAAATATGCTCAGTAGCTGCTGATTGGTGGCTGCACATAGATGCCTCTTTCGATTGGCTCACCCATGTGCATTTCTATTTCTTCAACAAAGGATATCTAAAAAATGAAGGCGTATCCTAGCCACTGCCTCACCAGCCTCTGATGTCACTGCACGTCACCAGGAATATGTTGGCGCTTCATAAATAAAGTATAATAATAATAATAATAATAATAATAATAATTATATACTGTTTGAGTGCTCTAGATTTGTCCACCTTTTCCTTTCTCTGTTTTTGAAGTCTGATAACATGATATGATTAAGGCAGTCTAAATCCTGAAACACGCAATACCGTGTCTCCTAACCATCAGTTTTATCTTTTCATTTGTGTCTGGTAATGGATTAATATGTTTTGGATTTTACCAGCATTCATGTAGTCCTGTTGAGTTACTGAAATATCATAACATGGTTTAGAAAAGGACAGTATTTTATGTTTCAGACATGGGCTTCTTGTCAAAAACTCAAGATGGCTGTAGTGTTAGATTACAGAAGAACATATAATTCATAATGTTACCGTGTATAAAGGTTGGGGCCCGCTTTGCTCCATGTACTTTAACTGGGAAAACACCAAGCTGGCTCTTAGCTTTCACAATGATGTAAAGAAGTCCTCCCCAGACACATGATACCGAAGTCCTTTCTGTAACAACTCCAACTTTATGTGTAACCAACGGGGCACGAAACAACGTTTCTGCATTGCTCAGGTCATCAGTTTGACAGCCAACTTGCACCTGTGATAAATACAATATGTGTATCAGATTGAATTGTGTCTATAAATTACTGTTCACTAACCTCCTTTCCCCAACCCCATGTGCAAACTCTTTTGTTAGTGATTTTATGTCTTATGGAGATACCTCACACCTCACCCCTATTGCTCTGGTGTTCTCAACCTTAAATTTTCCCTCCCTTACAAGTAAAACATGTAAAAGGTACACATATAACCTTATATATCTCAGGGGTACTGTAAGGTGATTAAAATCAAACGTATGGCATTATTAAAAAATACTGACAACACATTTATAGAAATATCTATCTAATATAGCTGTTAAACTGACTTTTTAGTTAAATTGTAAAGTATACAGTATATGTTTTTCAGTGTTTCTGGCATAAAAATAATGATGGTGACTGATTGGGTTTCAATTTGGCCAGAGATCAGACCCCTGCTCCTTCAGCCTCTCTAGCAAGCACCCATATCAGACCTCAGATCAGATCCCTGGCCCATCAGCCTCTCTAGCAAACACATACCCATATCAGACCTCAAATCAGACTTCTGAATCATCAGCCTCCCTAGCAATCACATACCCATATCAGACCTCAGATCAGACCCCTGAACCATCAGCCTCCCTAGTAATCACATACCTCAGAGCTCAGATGAGACCCCTTTCCCTTTATCCTCTCTAGCAAGCACTTCCCATATCAGACCTCAGATCAGACCTCTGAACCATCAGCCTCCCTAGCAATCACATACCCATATCAGACCTCAAATCAGACCTCAGGTCCTTCAGCCTCTCTAGCAAACACATAACTATATCAAACTTCAGATTAGACTCCTGGCCCTTCAGTCCCTCTAGCAAACACTGAACTATATAAAACATTAGATCAGACCTCTGGCCATTCAGTCTCTCTAGGAAACACATACCCATATCAGACCTCAGATTAGACCCTTGACTATTCAGCCTCTCTAGTAAAAGAATACCCATATATGACCTCAGATCAGACCCCTGGCCCTTCCTCATCTCTAGCAAACACTATATCAGACCTAAGATCAGACCCTGATTCTTCAGCCTCTCTAGCAATCACATACCCATATCAGACCTCAGATCAGACCTCTTATCCTTCATCCTCTCTAGAAAACACATACCCATATCATGCCTCAGATCAGACCCATGGCCCTTCAGTCTCTCTAGCAAATACATACCCATATCAGACCTCAGTTCAGAAACCTGATTCTTCAGCCTCTCTAGCAATCACATACCCATATCACACCTCAGATCAGACCTCTGGCCCTTCAGTCTCTCAAGCAATCACATACCCATATCAGACCTCAGATCAGACCTCTGGCCCTTCAGTCTCTCAAGCAATCACATACCCATATCAGACCTCAGATCAGACCTCTGATCCTTCATCCTCTCTAGAAAACACATACCCATATCATACCTCAGATCAGACCCATGACCCTTCAGTCTCTCTAGCAAATACATACTCATATCAGACCTCAGATCAGACCTCTGACCCTTCATCCTCTCTAGAAAACACATACCCATATCATACCTCAGATCAGACCCATGGCCCTTCAGTCTCTCTAGCAAATACATACTCATATCAGACCTCAGATCAGACCTCTTATCCTTCATCCTCTCTAGAAAACACATACCCATATCATGCCTCAGATCAGACCCATGGCCCTTCAGTCTCTCTAGCAAATACATACTCATATCAGACCTCAGTTCAGAAACCTGATTCTTCAGCCTCTCTAGCAATCACATACCCATATCAGACCTCAGATCAGACCTCTGGCCCTTCAGTCTCTCAAGCAATCACATACCCATATCAGACCTCAGATCAGACCTCTGGCCCTTCAGTCTCTCAAGCAATCACATACCCATATCAGACCTCAGATCAGACCTCTGATCCTTTATCCTCTCTAGAAAACACATACCCATATCATACCTCAGATCAGACCCATGACCCTTCAGTCTCTCTAGCAAATACATACTCATATCAGACCTCAGATCAGACCTCTGACCCTTCATCCTCTCTAGAAAACACATACCCATATCATACCTCAGATCAGACCCATGGCCCTTCAGTCTCTTTAGCAAATACATACCCATATCAGACCTCAGTTCAGAACCCTGATCCTTCAGCCTCTCTAGCAGTCACATACCCACATCAGACCTCAGATCAGACCTCTGGCCCTTCAGTCTCTCAAGCAATCACATACCCATATCAGACCTCAGATCAGACCTCTGGCCCTTCAGTCTCTCAAGCAATCACATACCCATATCAGACATCAGATCAGACCTCTGATCCTTCATCCTCTCTAGAAAACACATACCCATATCATACCTCAGATCAGACCCATGACCCTTCAGTCTCTCTAGCAAATACATAGCCATATCAGACCTCAGATCAGACCTCTGGCCCTTCATCCTCTCTAGAAAACACATACCCATATCATGCCTCAGATCAGACCCATGGCCCTTCAGTCTCTCTAGCAAATACATACCGATATCAGACCTCAGATCAGACCCCTGACCCTTCCCCGTCTCTAGCAAACACATACATTTATCAGACCTCAGTTCAGATCCCTGATTCTTCAGCCTCTCTAGCAATCACATACCCATATCAGACCTCAGATCAGACCTCTGGCCCTTCATCCTCTCTAGAAAACACATACCCATATCAGACCTCAGATCAGACCCCTGACCCTTTATCCTCTTTAGAAAACACGCAACTATAGCAGACCCTTCAGGATCCCTCGCAATTACATATCAATATCAGATCCCAAATCAGATTACTGGCCGTTCAGTGGCAATCACATACTCATATCAGACCTCAGTTCAGAACCCTGACCCTTCAGCCTCTCTAGCAAACACATAACCATATTAGACCTCAGATTAGACCCCTTATCCTTCACCCTCTCTAGCAAACACATACCCATATAAGACCTCTGACCCATCACCCTCTCTAGCAAACACATACCAATATCAGACCTCAGATCTGACTCCTGGCCCTTCAGTTTGTCTCACAATTACATATCTAGATCAGACCTCAGTTCAGACTCCTGGCCGTCCATTCTCTCTCGCAATTAATTATCCTTATCAGACCTCATATCAGACTCCTGCCCCCCCCATCATATCTATTAATTGTATACCCATATTGGACCTTAGATCAGTCCTTAGGTCAGACCACAGGCTCTCCATCCTCTCTAGCAAACACATATCCATTTAAGCCACATACCCACATAAGATCTCAGATCTGACCCCTGGTGCTACAGCCCTTCTATAATTTACTTTTACAATTAAGACATTGGGGCCTATTTATCAAGCTCTGTATGGAGCTTGATGCCCCGTGTTTCTGGAGGGCCGCTGCTCCATAACCTGTCCGCCTGCTCTGAGGCGGCGCCCAGACCGCCGAAAATCAACCCGATCCAATACGATCGGGTTGATTGACACCCCCTGCTGGTGGCCAGTTGGCCGCAAATCTGCAGGGGGGCGGTGTTGCACCAGCAGTTCACCAGAACTGCTGGTGCAATGATAAATGCCGACAGCATTTATCGATGTGCGGCGGACATGATCTGCAATATCGGATCATGTCCGCTCATACATTAATAAATAGGCCCCATCAAGTCAGAAGTCATTATAAACCACATACCTATGTCACTCAGTAGATCAAATGCCCTGCTCGGCAACCCCTATATCAGTCACATGCCCCCAGATCTATATCTCACACCAGATCATACCATTGGAACTGCAGCCCCTAACCTTAATGTAGCTCTGAATACTTCTTTATGAGGCTTTTATGTCAGTGGGCTGTCTCTCTGGAAGCCATTACAAGCTTTGTGTGGATGTAAAGTGAAATAGAGGTGCCTTCTCATACATAGTTTGCTTCATCTAAAGGTTCCCCTAGGTGTCCAGCTCAGACTTAATTCAATTCTTTATTTAGCTAAAACAGGAAGCAGGTGTTTGTGCATCACCAATGCTCCTGAATATCAAGGTGTTCTCAGTCTGCAGTCACAAATATAAATGTAGTAACCTTTTATTGTTTAACAAAATAAGTCTTATTTCACTCATCGTATTTGTTGCTCTTCTGATATTTGTGAGAAGCACAGAGCAGCAGAATATATTGTTATACCTGAAGCCCTTTCCCCATCATTGTTGCTGGGAATACAAGAGTCGCTGTCCTTCTTGGTGGAAGATAAAGTCCGGTGCTTCTCCAAACATTATGACCTGTGAGGGAGTCACAGTGACAAACTGACTATTATATACACAAACTGACTATTATATACACAAACTGACTATTATATACACATATTATATACACATACTGACTATTATATACACAAACTGACTATTATATACACATATTATATACATAAACTGACTATTATATACACATATTATATACACAAACTGACTATTATATACACAAACTGACTATTATATACACATATTATATACACAAACTGACTATTGTATACACATATTATATACACAAACTGACTATTATATACACATATTATATACACAAACTGACTATTGTATACACAAACTGACTATTATATACACATATTATATACACCAACTGACTATTATATACACATATTATATACACATACTGACTATTATATACACATATTATATACACAAACTGACTATTATATACACAAACTGACTATTATATACACAAACTGAATATTATATACACACACAGACTATTATATACACAGAATGACTATTAGATACACACACTGACTGTTCTGTCTATTATATGCTTATTATGTTCATGTTGATGACATCTGGTGGTTTCATGTTGCAATTACAGCTTGGTTCCTCTCAAGAATAAAACAGGAAGTGTTAATAAAGTTTGTTAATAAAAAGTTTACTTTCAGTTTCTCAGCAGCCATCTTAGCTTCAAGAAGCATGGAAATCAGCTCTTAACATTTGCCTCTAAATATACATATGCCTGTAAGTTATTTGTTGTTTGCTAAGAGTTCATTGTACATTTAAATTGCATTGCTATTTGCTGTAAGGATTAAATGTAAGCTCTCTGTGTTAGAAACATGTATTATTGTATGTATTGCAAGCACCACGTGTAACTACATATTGTAATTTCAACTTTTATTATTGTATTGCAGTTTTACAAAATAACTATTCAGAAGTAAAATCAGTTTGGAATAAACACAAAGCTATTTCTGTCTGGTTTGTTAACTAGCTGTCTAGCTATCAGTAGTGAGGACAGTACACTGACTATTATATACACAAACTGACTATTATATACACATACTGACTATTATATACACATACTGACTATTATATACACACACTGACTATTATATACACAGAATGACTATTATATACACACACTGACTATTATATACACACACTGACTATTATATACACATACTGACTATTATATACACAGAATGACTATTATATACACAGAATGACTATTATACACACACTGACTATTATATACACAAACTGACTATTATATACACATACTGACTATTATATACACAGAATGACTATTACATACACACACTGACTATTATATACACAAACTGACTATTATTTACACAAACTGACTATTATATACACACACTGACTATTATATACACAAAATGACTATTATTTACACAAACTGACTATTATATACACACACTGACTATTATTTACACAAACTGACTATTATATACACACACTGACTATTATATACACAAAATGACTTGAAGAAAGTTATGGGCTGATAAATATAATTACAATTCACTAACAATAAATATAATTTAAACAAAAAGCAAAACTCTGTGTCGTCTCTGTTTCTGTCTCCTGTTTTGTGTCTTCAGAAAGACTAATCCTCACGTTTGTGTTTACTCAGATAAAACACTGAGCCTTATGTTCCCAACCCTTTTCATCTCACTGTATCATTGCTAAAAGACACATACTAACTAGTGTAAACATAAAATACTATTATTTAAAAGGATAGGAAACCCAAAAATGTTCTTGTGATTCAGATAGAGATTACCATTTTATATAAAATCCTAATTTATTTCTATGATCAAATTTGTTTTGTTTCCATGATATTCAATGTGGAAGAGATACCTAGTTAGCATCTGGTGCACTACATAGCAGGAAATAGTGTTCTTGCAAAACTGCTGCCGTATAGTACTCCAGAAATGGACTGGCTCCTAAACATACATCCCTGCTTTTCAATAAAAGATACCAAGAGAATGAAGAGAAATTAATTAGAAAGTTGTTTTAAATTGCATGCTCTATCTGAATCATGAAACACATTTTTTGTGTGTCGTACCCCTTTAAGAAAAAAAATACCAATTTACTTTATTATTCGCTTTGTTCCCATAGAATTTTTTGTTGTAGAGATACCTAGGTAGGTGTTATCTAGTGGTCTTGATAATAGATAACATTCTTGCAAACTGCTGCCATATAGTGCTATTAGACACATGTAGGCTCCTGAGCTTATATCCTTTGATAATAGAGGTAAATTAGAAAGTTGTTTAAAATTGCATCTTGCATCTTGTATCTGAATCGTGAAAGAAAAACTGTGGGTTTCATGTCCCTTTATGCATTCTTTATACAAAATTGTCCCCTTGTACAAATCCAAATAAGGATAAAGGTGGTGATCAAATGAGAAACCAGCATACATGCATATTCTCCTATCATTGGCTGAAATGTATGTCTGTAGTAGAATGAGGGAGCGCCACTTGTGCAACGTTTGACCAAAATTCTACCCATAATTAAAGGAATAATAAAGTGCTCTGACATAAGAGGTTTATTTTTATACCAGAATTTTTCTTGATCTCCCAGCTTTACTGAATTTGCACAAAGACTAGATTGTGCTTTTATGAGACCACAACATCACCTTCTTCTCCCCCAACAGAACTCAACAGCTTACTGTTTGTACAAAATGTACATAAATAACAAAATCAAAACCTTACCTGGATTTGTACCATCAATGAGTACTGTTACAGATGATTCCATATTTAAGTCGCAGATCTCGTGAATCAGACTTGCTAGCAAAGCTTCTTTAGATCCACCACTCACAGGATTCTGTTTGCTGATGTTTGGAATCTCACAGCGCTGTATTATTTCTATCAACTCTTGCTGTATGGAGGATATGAGGGGGCTTCCTGGTAGCCTCATGAATTTGCAGACATGCTGTTTAAATATAGAGAGCCAGTGGCTCAGAGGGGGCTTCAAATCGTCTACAGTCTGCAGGTTGTTGAGATACTGACTTAAGGCCATACGGAAATTATACAATTTTGAAGATTCATCGGGATTTCTAATATTATAATTGCCTTGCTTGGCAGTGCTTGCAAGAATACTAATTCCAAATTTGTTTATGATCTTGTTCCCTGGGTAATCAGAAACCACCTCACGCTCGAAATTCTTACTGGACCAGTACCATGCATGACCAGCAATCAGGAGACCTCCTCCTTCGGCTACAAACTGCTGGATGGCTTCTGCCTCATTGTCACTATATGAGTCACAGCAGTACACACCAATATCAGAAACCAGATTTGTCACCTTGCTGGGGATGTTTTTTTGCTGCAGGAGTTGATACAATTGTGTCAGGGAGCTGTTAACACCAGTTGGTCCTTTTTTCCCAATGGCCAACCATGATATGGCATTCAGAACAAATGTTTGGAGTTGTGGTGAGGAGAGATGAGTTTCATGTGTACCTACAACCACACGTCCTTTACCATGATATGTAGCAGCCAGAAAACATTGGTTTAAATCAGTCAGCCCAATGGGAAATGCAAAAGATCCATGAAGTAGAAGTTCTGAAGGAAGAGCCTCTCCACTAATGTTCAGATGAGACACGTCTAGCAGAAGATGCTTCAGATCAGAGGAGAAGTTCGTTCTGCAGAAAAGATCAACAATAACACCTTTATCAACATTTGCTAAAACCTCATTGTATAATATACTAAATATGTAGAAATAATGTCAATTCTCGGTTATAAACATAA
This sequence comes from Bombina bombina, assembly GCF_027579735.1. Lineage (NCBI taxonomy): Eukaryota > Metazoa > Chordata > Amphibia > Anura > Bombinatoridae > Bombina > Bombina bombina. Next base: position 1,145,699,230 of record NC_069503.1, on the reverse strand, counting down.
ACAGAGGTAGTGATACAGTGTTTGTAGGAAAACTGGTCAATGATAACTACATTTTGGCCTAGGTTGCCTGTTATTATTATTATTATTATACTTTATTTATGAAGCACCATCATATTCCGCAGCGCTGTCCATGGATACAGTTCATTTAAATAAAACAATAATATAAAACTTCTAAGACACAGGACAAAATGTACAAACCCATACAGGAGGAATTGAGGGCCCTATTCCAGTGGGAACTTACAATCTAGAAGGGTAGGGGGTTGAGAAACAGGGGGTGAGGACTGCAATATTGAGAAAGATGTTAATGCAGAGTTAGAGGAGGGAAATGTTGTTAGGTAAAAGAAATATTACTGAGTTGGGTGGTAGGCTTCTCTGAACAGAAAAGTCTTGGGAAAGAGGAAGGCCAGTAAGTAGGTTATTGCAGTAGTCAAGTAGGGAAATAACAAGGGAGTGGATTATTTGCTTTGTGGTGTTAGCGCACAGAAAAGGTCAAATCTTGGAAATGTTTCATAGATGGTTGTGGCAGGATGTAGAAAGTGATTGGATATGGGGGGCGAAGGATAGATTTGATTCAAGTGTAACTCCGAGGCAGCAGACTTGGGGCGATTGGGAAATGGGGATTCCGTCAACAGGGATAGAGAAGTCACAGGTCGGCGTAGAGCTTGAGGGGGGATAAGAAGGAGCTCAATCTTGGACATGTTAATCTTTAGGTGGTGAGAGGCCATCCAGGAAGAAATACCAGATAAGCAGTCGCTGACATGAGAAAGGACAGAGGAAGAGAGAGCAGGGGTGGAGAGGTAGATCTGGGTGTCATCAGCATAGAGGTGATATTTGAAGCCATAACTGTTGATAAGTTTACCCAGCAAAGAAGTATAGATGGAGAAGAGTAGAGGACCCAGAACAGATCCTTGAGGTACTCCAACAGACAGAGGCATTGGAGAGGAGGAGTCGCCGGCAAATGACACAGAAAAAGACCTGTGAGAAAGATAAGAGTGAATCCAGGAAAGGGCAGTGTCACAGAGGCCAAAAGAGCTAAGGGTCTGTAGTAGGAGGGGGTGGTCAACTGTGTCGAAGGCAGCTGAGAGGTCAAGTAAGATGAGTATAGAGTAGTGTCCAATATTTTTAGCATAGAGAAGATCGTTAGTAACCTGGGTAAGGGCAGTTTCAGTTGAGTGTTTGGGGCGGAATCCGGATTGGAGGGGGTCAAGCAAGTAGTTGGCGGACAGGAATTGGTTTTGATGTTAGTGGAAGCAGTGATATGGGGCGGTAGCTTTCAGGAGAATTAGGGTCGAGGGAGGGTTTTTTGAGTATGGAAGTGACTTTTGCATGTTTGAAAGAAGATGGGAATAAGCCGGTAGAGAGAGACAGGTTGAAGATCTGGGTAAGAGCAGGAGTAAGGGTGGAAGATAGGGAGGATATTAGATGGGAAGGGATAGGGTCGAGCGGGCAGGTAGTGAGGCGTAAGGAAGATAGTAAGGAAGAAACTTCATTCTCAGTGGCTGGATGGAAGATGCAGAGGGTGGCAGAGGGCGTAACTGGGCCTGTTGATAGAATATTGCAGGTTGGTGTTGGGATGTTGCTTCAGATAGTACGTGTTTTGTTTAAGAAGTAGTCTGCCAGGTCTTGAGCACTAAAGACAGATGGAGGGGTGGAGCTGGAGGGTAGAGGAGAGAGTTAAAGGAGGAGAAGAGTTGTTTAGGGTTTGAGGAAAGAGTAGATATAAGAGAAGAGAAGTAGGTTTGCGTGACTAAGTGAAGGGCAGAAGTGTATGAACGAAGAATAAACTTATAGTGTATGAAGTCAGGCTCAGACTGAGTTTGCCTCCAGACACGCTCAGCAGTACGGGAGCATTTTTGCAAATAGCGTGTTTGCTGAGAGTGCCAGGGCTGCAATTGACGGTGTGATGTTTTGCACAGCTGGGGAGGTGCAAGTGTGTCTAGGGCAGAGGACAGCCTTTTGTTATAGTGGGCTGTTGCGAGACCAGGGCAGGTTATAGTGGAAGTGTGAGGGAGGAGATCTTGAATAATTTTTGAAAATTGGAGTGGATCCACAGCATGTAGATTTCTACAGGTGCGGGGGCGGGATGGAGGAGTGGGTTTAGCTGTTGCATTAATATTATAGGTGACCAGGTGATGGTCAAAAATGGGAAAAGGGTGACAGGTGAGGTCAGATATTGAACATAGGTAGGAAAATACCGTGTCCATCACGGTGGGTAGGGAATAGGGTGGATTGTGAGAGAATGAAGGAGGATGTGAGTGAAAGAAGTTTAGAGGCAGCAGGGACAGACGGGTTTTCAATGGGAATGTTGAAGTCCCCAAGAATTAGGGTTGGTATATTTGTAGAGAGAAAGTGAGGAAGTCAGGCGGCAAAGTTGTCAAGGAAATGGGAGGTAGGTCCAGGAGGGCGATAGATGACTGCCACTTTGAGGGAGAGGGGAGAGAACAGGCGAATGCAGTGGACTTTAAAGGTGGAGTAGGAGAGAGATGGAATTGGAGGTAGGTACTGATAAGTGCAGGAGGGGGAGAGCAGGATCCCAACACCGCTGCCACGTTTCTCACCTAGCTTAGTGGAGACCACAATGTGTGAGAGCAGCAGTGGAAACGGTGTCGGAAGGAGATAGCCAGGTTTCAGTAATTGCTAAAAGGGTGAAAGCATTTGAAATAAACAGGTCATGAATGGTTGTAAGTTTGTTGCACAGAGTGAGAGTTCCATAGTGCGCAAGTGAAAGGAGTGTGTGCGTATGGGATGCATTGGATGGAAATGAGGTTATGTGTGTTGCTTTTATTAAAGTTACTATAAGGAGTGCGTGATTGGGTAATGGTGTGAATGAGGGTGGGCCCAGGATTTGGAGAGATGTCACCAGATGCTAATAGCAGCAAGATGGAAAGTAAGAGTAGGTGAGAATGAGATTTATAGCAGTGGGGGCATTTATGTGAGGGGGTGCAGTTTAGTGACAAAGATTTTAAAATAGAAAGTAGTTCATGAGAGCTAAGGTATGGAGAGGAAAGGAGAGAGGGGCCAATATAAACTGCCTGTGGAGAAGGGTAAGGTATGAGCATGTGAGCTAAGGTAAGGAGAGGAAAGGAAAGAGGGGCCTATATAAACTTCCTGTGGAGAAGGGTAAGGTATGAGCATGTGAGCTAAGGTAAGGAGAGGAAAGGAGAGAGGAGCCGATATAAACTGCATTTGGAGAAGGGTAAGGTATGAGCATGTGAGCTAAGGTAAGGAGAGGAAAGGAGAGAGGAGCCGATATAAACTGCATGTGGAGAAGGGTAAGGTATGAGCATGTGAGCTAAGGTAAGGAGACGAAAGGAGAGAGGAGCTGATATAAACTGCCTGTGGAGAAGGGTAAGGTATGAGCATGTGAGCATGCCTGTGGGATAGGCATGAGGCTGTTAAAAGGAAAATAGGTTGCCTGTTCTAACCTCCATAGCTTTGCTTCACTAACAGATATTTGAGTATCAGCTACAAACATACACTTATTAGATAACTGAGTGCAGTAACAGAATCAACTTTGAGAAAGTGGTTTTTAGAGCTTAAAAACAGACAGGAGAGGCAAAATTATAACTTTGATGATTCAGAAAAAGGAGCAATTTTAGAAAAATTATTTTACAATGTACTTCCATTATCAAATTTACTTGGTTTTCTTGGTATTGAAGAATTTATCTAGATATGTTCAGTAGTGTACATGTGTCTTGTGCACTATATAGCAGTTGTGTTTGCAACACGTTTGCACTTTTAAACACTGCTCCCATGTAGTGCTCAAGATACTTGTAGGCTCCATGATATATATAAATATGGTCTTCATATTTAGTATAGCATATTGTGCAACCTGAACTAAAATTGTGCACACCCAGCATTCCCCCTAGTACTACATGTTCCTTCATGTTTTTATGTAATTTTGTTGGGAGAGAGTTTTGGGTGATTGGCTGTCCCTCTAAGTGTGTGTAATAGTAATTGGATTAGATAAAGACAGAATACTCACTACTTTCATTGGGTTAGACAATGCTCAGGGCTTGGAGACCCTTATTGGGTCTAACCCCTTTCTGTGATCCTGAATGGAGATGTAGAGCAGATTTCAGACCAGGCAGTTCATGTTGTGGAACCATGGTGGATAACAATCAAGGACATTCGAGACTCAATTATTTTTACTGAATTATACCTCCCTCTGCTCAGGATATTCCAAGTCCACTGGACTGTTTCATTTGTACAACTCAGATTTTGAGTTTATTTCACATTTTTGTTGTATTTAACTTTATCATTTATTCTTTTGTGTTCATTGCAATTAACCCCACGTTAATAGCTATCTAAAGATGGCTGTTGATGAATTCACGTAACTGAGTTTTATTCTGTTTTTTTTTTTTAATCAGTAGCTTCCGGTGAGTGTGGAGGTTAGCCTCTGTGTGGTAACTTTATTCCCTCTATGATCTGTTAAGGGAAAAGCTATATGGGGCAGTGGGCAAAGAAGAAACCCAGAAGTTGGAGGTGGCCAGGGTAGCAGAGGGACTCTAAGAGGTGCCATGTGCTGCTTAGCATTGTTCTGTGGCACCTCCTAGTGTCCAAAGATAGAATCCTTAGATATTGTGGAGTGTACCAACTAACATTTTGTTACACTTTATGAATATGCCAATACATTATCGAGCATAGGTATTCCTAACAAGTTCCCATGATCTCTTCTCAGTCGATCATATCCTTTTCAGTGGACCAGATATTCCAGGTGACCTATTCATCAGTTGAAAATGAGGATGTCCGGAATCTCCCAGCTTCAGTAGTGATGAATAAAAGACAGGATGGAGACAGAAGGAATCAGAGAGTTTCAAGAGCATGGTCTCCTGAAGAACTGAGAAAGGCCTGGCTGATGTGGGGGAATTTTGGAGGTTACTGGTCTGACGCAGTAAACAGTTCTGCAGCAGGAAACAAAGATAACCATCTATCTTGCAAATAGGTAATGTAACATCTAAGATCAGCTATCTTTGTAGTGGTTTGTTCATGGTAAAGATGACACTTGAGTAAAAAGCAAAGCTATGAGATGGTCAGATAAGTGAGCTGCCTAATAATGTGTGTAAATCAGAAACCATAATGTAAGAAAAAATATTAAAACTCCCTAAAAAAAGAGCAGTATAGACAATGATTTACATTATTAGGGAGCATCTCACAGCATCACATTCTTTAGCAGGAAGGTTGAAGGGGCAGAAGACACCGGTCTGCCCGATTACTAAGGGCTAAATTCTTTCTATTAACTCCTGCAAGTGGGGAATCTATTTCTGATTTGTGCACTTAAAAGATAGTTAGGTATTGAAAAAAATAAAAGTAAACCATTTTGGAACCAGATTTAAAAAACAACAGTTGTCTTAACCGTGAATACAATTGCTGGTCAAATCTATCCTATTAAAATAATCTGCACCATGTGTGTATTTTTTTGTTATTTTTAAAAACTATTTAAAGCTTTTATTATTAAAAAAATGTATTATTATTTTTCTGGCATAAAATAAAATATGAGAGGGGGCGTGTCCGAACAGTGGCTCTGTGCAGTCGCACTTTTTCAAGCTCTTGGAGAATTGCATAGAATCCGCCAATTTTTGCTTAAATACTACAGCTTTTTACTACATAAGTGTACGTAACTTGGAGTCCAGCTCTACAATTGATCATACTTTCTAAAAGGCTGTTTTCATGACCTTGGAGCCGAAAACAGACAAATAAGACCTGGAGTGGTGGCTACTATACACTTACTTAGGAAGTCCCTAGGGTCACTTGCTAGACTTGATCAATCTGAACACCGCGGTACCTTGATCTACCTAAAAACTGCTAACACCCTATTGAGTCACTATACTGGGGTGTGGTTAAGTGGTGAGAGCCGTTACAAACCCCAAATACAGCAATGCAGACCGACAAATTTCCTAACAACTGGGACTATCAAATGGCTAAATTGTAAGCTTTATTTCAGACCCTGATAGAAAAAGCACCATCTAAGAAGGAAATGCAACAGTTAATAGAGTGTGCCGCATCAACATCATGGAATATACCAATCTTATCCCAACAGCCCCTGGAAGAGGGGACTGAATACATTTTACAGCCAGGGACAAACAGCCCACAAACTGAGCAGAGCGAGGACATAACTATCCAACAAGCAAGTAACACAGTGTCACCCTCTCCACTGTCAAACTTACCAGATCAGCATAAAGAAGCTCAGGGCACCTACAGGATTGTTCCTCAAGTCAAATTTCACTATACGGACCAGGATTTCTTAATAGAGACATACGCCATTACATCTCTCAATATGGCGCCTGATACCATGCCGAGTAGAACAGGGGAGAAGAAGCCGAACACCGCTTATGCACATAACAGCAATTTCAGCCCACATCCGAGCTATCTCGGATCAACAGAAGAAGGACTAACAATAAAGAGGTATCCGGAGCTTGCATCACTGCAGCAGGGATTGGGTGAAGACCTCCAGCTGAATAAAGACTTTGAGGAGATAAGTTATTTACTTTTCACAGCTTGTCTGGAGGACAGTATATTTATGGCTCAAACAAATGAAGCTTTTTGTTTGAAACAAGATGCTGAAGGCACTTTGCTGGTAAATCACCTTATATAGCTATTTCGAATAGACTCCCCAGCTCAATGATCGGAACTGCTCAGCAAGTAAACCTAAGCAGTGGATAATGTTTTGGTTAAGTTCCCCTACCTCTGGACATTATCTAAAAACTCAAGTTACCCTGCAGTACAGTTTATTATTACTTGATTGTGTATTATGTTCCAGATCATGTTAACATTGTTCTGTCCATATAAGTAGCAGGATTGTAAGTTTATTTAGTGGGTTAAATAGTTGTTTATAGCTGATGTGGCTAATAGTACTATCCGTTGTTTTTTTTTTAGTCATTGATTACTAAGTTTAAATGCTACAACAACTACTGAAAGCATCATATACCCCAATGGCAAATATACACTTTAAGTATTCATCCTTGCCTACCTTGTGGCTGACGGCCGCAGCAGCGATGTTGAGGTAACACACAGATTACATAACAGAAATGCCACACCTTATTGCAAAATATAAAAACTGAGTCATTTTAATGTGGGCAAACATTGAATACACAGACATATTGTTGAAAGAGTCTGAAAACGTTGTAAGAATCAATCATCATGAATTCGTTTGGTAAATTTATTCTAATTTTTTGCCAGGACTTTCAATAACATACTAATAAGTATTTGATAAGAGTTTACCTGATATTAGGGAATCGGTCCACTTTTACTGTTAGCATAGCATACATGACCTCTGTTCATGAATAAAATCTCACACTCACCCACCTACATATTATAATTTTAAGACCCTGATAGGGTAGTTGCAAGTCTTAAATGTTTTAAATGTGTTTATTTAATCTACTCTACTCCCATGCGTTAACTAAGGTCCTGCGGGCAATAATGACGATTTGATAATTTCTGGCTACATGCATCTCTACTACACTTTAATCTGAAAACATTTCAGTTTTCTCTAAATTATGGAGATGTAGTTTATTGTTTTCCTTCTTTATATTTGTTGAATATACCTATGTTCTTTACATAACCCCTAGTATGGAATTGTACTCTTACTATAGGTCCAAGAGTGACCGGCAATGTTTTAGGGGACAAAACATGAGGACTGGACATCTTATTTTATTAGTACAGATAACATAATACTGGATATGCTTTTAATATCTGTTATGTTTGCGTTCAATTCTGTAATTTTATATCTTGTAATGTCCTCAAAAAAAATACAAATGAAAATAAATTAAAATAAAATATGAGAGTGTCTGAGATTATAGGGCCCATTTATCAAAGGTCTTGCAGACCTGATACAACAGTGCGGATCAGGTCCGCAAGACCTCGCTGAATGCGGAGAGCAATACGCTCTCCGTATTCAGCATTGGACTCGCCAGCAACACGGGCCCACAAGCTCCGTTCGGAGCTTGATAAATGGGCCCCTGTGTCTCTGTGGGTGCCAGAGTGTCTGAGATTAAGGGGCCGATTTATCAAAGCGTCAATCTCGGTGCATTCGCTGGAGTCAATACGCTCGCCAGACATTGCTGCCGCAAATCGTCTGTCAAAAACACGTGCGTCAAGTATGGAGTGATGAGCATCGGACTGTTGATAAATAAGAGTCATAGATGTTGCGGATATTCTGTTTTTTCCAACTTTATTTATACCATGGGGCATATTTATCAAGCTTCAAATTTGGTGCGAAATGCAGTGGGACTTATATTAAATGCGTTAAACATGGTGAAATTAGATTGATCAAAAAAAGGAAGTTAGCTGTAGTATGTAATGTATTTATTTAATTTGTATCCCTATATTTACTGGTCCTGCTGGCAGACAGACATTACCAGTCATTAAAACTACTTTTGAAATTAATCTGTCCCTTGAAATTACATGTGATTATAATATTATTATTTAACATATTATTTAGATACTAAACATGCGTCTTTGTTGTCTGTGTGATTTGGAAAGAGTAGTAGCAATTAATTCCTTCACACTTGGTATAAACAAACAGTGTGCACAGGCTTGTAGCAAACTATCTGACGTTTCACGCACACGCGCACATGCGCAGCTTCAGAGCTCAAGACTCTACACACTGTTGTTTCTTAAGGAATTAAGGGGGGAAAAAACCTATTGGCTGTTGCAATCAGCCAATAGGATTTAGCTTTCATCCTATTGGCTGATCCAATCAGCCAATAGGATTGAGCTTGCATTCTAGTGGCTGATTGGAATAGCCAATAGAATGCAAGCTCAATCCTATTGGCTGATTGGATCAGCCAATAGGATGAAAGCTCAATCCTATTGGCTGATTGCAACAGCCAATAGGATTTTTCCCCCCTTACTTCCTATTGGCTGATAGAATTCTATCAGCCAATCGGAATGTAAGGGACGCCATCTTGGATGACTTAATTTAAAGGAAAACATAATTCTTCAGCAACCATCGTAAGAAGAGGATGCTCCACGCTGGATGTCTTAAAGATGGACCCGCTCCACGCCAGATGGATGAAGATAGAAGATGCTGTCTGGATGAAGACTTCTGCCCGCTTGGATCAAGACTTCTGCCCGCTTGGATGAAGACTTCTGTCGGCTTCGATTAGGACTTCTGCCGCCTGGATGAGGATGGATTCCGGTCTTCAAAAACTGTAAGTGGATCGTCGGGAGTTAGTGTTAGGTTTTAAAAGGGTTTATCGGGTGGGTTTTATTTTTAGATTAGGGTTTTGGGCAATGTAAAAGAGCTAAATGCCCTTTTAAGGGCAATGCCCATCCAAATGCCCTTTTCAGGGCAAGTGGGCGGATGGCAGATTAGGGGTTAATTATATTTAAATTGTGTCTTTGATGCAGGAGTGTGGCGGTTTAGGGGTTAATAGGTTTATTATAGTGGCAACGATGTGGGGGAACGTCGGAATAGGGGTTAATAAATTTTTTCAGTGGTGGAGATGTCCGGAGCGGCAGATTAGGGGTTAATAAAAAATTTTTAGTGTTTGCAATGCGGGAGGGCCTTTGTTTAGGGGTTAATAGGTAGTTTATGGGTGTTAGTGTACTTTGTGACAGTTTAGTTATGAGTTTTATGCTACAGCTTTGTAATGTAAAACTCAAAACTACTGACTTGAGATGGCGGTACGGATCTTGTCGGTATAGGCTGTACCGCTCACTTTTTTGGCCTCACAACAAAACTCGTAATACCTGCGATATGGAAGTCCCATTAAAAAAGGACTACTTTTTTAAAAGTAAGGTACTGACGTTGCGGGATGGCCAAAAAAGTGTGTGGTACAGCTATTCTGACAAGACTTGTAATAGCAGCGGTAGGGAAAAAGCATCGTTATGAAGCATAACAATGCTTTTTCATTCATAACGCAAAACTCATAATCTGGCTGAATATTTCTTGAGGAGAGATGTTAGCAATATCTGGAATAATTTTTTGGATATCTGGACCTGATATTTGGGACTTTCATCAATTACATAGAGTTAGCTAAGCAGTAATTTTCATTTGTGCGGGTAGTCCAATACATTTTGCTAGATGTGAGTTCACTTACACTGTTTTATCTACCCGGTGCTGAGAAAGAGATATGAATAAACAAGGAGATAATTTAGGAGTGGGATGAGTATTTAGGTACACCATTAGGAAAACTCACCTAGCTTTTATGTTTGTCATAGATAAAGATAATGTCCTGGTTTGTAAAAGTATTCTCCCTTGGTATAATGACTGGAGGGAAAACCGGGCCTCAACATAGACTGAAAACCTCTTTCTATGAAGAATCAAATTTTCATCTTTATTCTTCAGCCACCTCCAGCGGAGGCAAAGTAAAGACTGAGGTATGTGTGAGATGGGAGGGGTTTTATAGTGCTTGTGGGGTTTGAGAATCTTTGCCTCCTCTTAGTGGTGGAGAAGAGGATAAATGGATCATGGACTCTCACCACCTGTATTAAGGAAAATAAAAATTAAACAAATTGATTAAAGATTGGATAATAACATTAAAAAGCAATTTCTTTACAATCATAATACATGTGAAAATCAAGAAGACATTTGGGACTTCTCTCAGTGACCCATGTACCAGCTACCCTAACATAGACACAAACCTAGGAACCCATGTTTGCCACCAAACAGATATTCACCATCAATATCCTAAATAAAAGAATGAAACCAGTGCCAGATTCAGTTTGTCTGCACTAATCAGGTAGATGATATACACACGACTATATTGTTTAGCTGTACATTATAAATTAATATACTCACGGCACATAGACAAGGCCTCTGGGGATCTCTGGGCTCACATTTATTTTAGCAGTCTCACCATATGCTCCAGTGAAGTAAATCCCACAAACTGATGTTATTTTATTTCCAGGGAAGTTGTGTAGAACGTTTTCCTCTTTGTGGCTGTAGGACCAGTACCAGGCCTGGGCACCAATCAGAAGCCCTCCTCCCTCACGCACAAAGGAAATGATGTTCTGGGCATCATGGTCATCATAGCCACTGATACACAGCACTCCAAGACCTGTTTTTAGGCCAGAGGTCCTCTCAACAGCGCAGCCTGCAGCAGAAAGTGTCTGAGCCAGAAGATCTAGGTAACTCTGCACCCCGATGACTGACCCTGGGGATGGCATCAGCCAGGTCACAGCATTCTGCAGGAAAGTGGTTAGCTGCTGTCTGTCAAGATATGATTCATGAGCAGTAACGACCACACGGCCCTTCCCATAGCGAGAGGCAGCTATAAGCACGTCCCTTGAAGAGGACACTATCACTGGGAATGCAGAATCTCCATCTAGAAGCAGCTTGCAGGGAAAACTGTCCCCAGACAAATCCAGAGAGTTCACACCTCGAACAAGTGAGCAGTAATCTTCATTAACCACCATAGTTCAATCTGTTGGGCACAAAACACAAGGTTAAAGAAAGGTGTGTTGTATATCGTATGTATCTCCAAATGCGTATGAGGAATTCCCTGATCGGATACAACCTAGCGCAGCACAGGGGGTAAGTCGTGCAGCGTTGGCAAGCAAATTTAAAATATATATGTTTATGATATATACTTTTCAGTGCCTTTTTTCTAACACACCACATCTCCTCACTTTAACCACTTATAACTGCATTGTGAATTTTGTAAATAAAAAATAAAGATGTTAAAGGGACAGTCTAGTCAAAATTAAACTTTCATGATTAAGATAGGCAATGCAATTTTAAACAACTTTCCAATTCACTTTTATCATCAAACATTTGCTTTGTTCTCTTGGTATTCTTTGTTGAAAGCTAAACCTAGGTAGGCTCATATGCTAATTTCTAAAACTTTGAAGGTTGCCCCTTATTTCAATGCATTTGGCAGTTTTTCACAGCTAGGGGGCTTAAGTTCATGTGTGCCATACAGATAACATTGTGACCACATCCGTGGATTTACAAGTGAGAGGGCCATGATTGGCTAAATGCAAGTCTGTCAAAAGAACTGAAATAAGGGGGCTGTCAGAAGATGCTTAGAGGCCTATTTATTATCCAACAGTACGGATCAGGTCCGCCAGACCTCGCTGAAAGCGGAGAGAGCAATACGCAATCTGTATTCAGCATTGCACCAGCAGCTCTTGTTAACCCTAATTAAATTACAAAAAATAAAAAACCTAAATTACTTAACAAAAGCCTAACATTACATAAAAAAAATCCTAACAAAAAATCCTAACATTACATAAAATAAAAAATCCTAACAAAAAATCCTAACATTACATAAAAAAAACCCAAAAAAACCATTGAAATAAAAAACCTAAGATTACAAAAAATAAAAAAAGCTAACATTACAAAAAAAACTACATTATCCAAAATAAAAAAATGTATTCCTAATCTAATACCCCCTTAAAAACAAAAAAGCCACCCCCCAAAAAAACACCTAATCTAAGAATAAACTACCAATAGCCCTTAAAAAGTTTAACAGCTTTTTTACTAAAAAAAAAACCCTACAAAGTACCCCTTTTTATATTGGGGTACCTTGCATTCCTATTGGCTGAAAATTTCAAATCAGCCAATAGGATGAGAGCTGCTTACATCCTATTGGCTGTAAATAGGCAGATTAGGCAGATTAGCAGATTAGGGGTTAATAACTTTTAATAGTAGTTGTGTTGTGAGATGGTGGATTATGGGTTAATAACTTTTAATAGTAGTTTGCGTTGTTGGGGGATGGCGGATTAGGGGTTAATACTTTTAATAGTAGTTGCAATGTGGGGGGGGGGGGGTGGCTGATATAGGGGTCTTGATGAGTCAGTTTATTTTATATTAGACGGGTTAGATTTTACGTGGGATTTCTACTTTTATTTTTTTAAATTATGCACCGGCAGATCATACATATACTGCCGTAAGTCACTGGTGACTCCAGAAATGTGTATTTGCACACATTTCTGAAACTCGCCAGTTTGTTCGACTTACGGCAGTATATGATCTACCGGCGCGGTTTATGTGATTCACCCGATGTGCAAAGTGTACTTACAGGCGACGGGAGTTTCAGCAGTTGCGCTGAAATTTACGCTGCATATTTAATCTTGCCCATAAAGCTTTTATTTTATATAAAGTAAACTTGCAAATCATGATGGATAGTCTTGAATATTGCCCCCCCCATATCATATAATTAAAGGAATTAGCTGCACAACAGGGGGTAAGAAGCTTATCCTGTCAGAACTGTCACTCCTACCCTAATGATTTAATTGACAGACGAGCAAAGTAGAGGGACCAAAGTCAGTATACAAAAAGGCTCAAAGACTTCAGCAGAGGAGGGCTGGCTAGCTTCTGAAGCGTTCGTGCCACCTGTTTTTTCATATGCTTTGGAACTACTTTCCTACCCTGACACTGAAATCTTTTGTCTAAAGATATTCTCATAGTCAAGCTGACTCACATCCCAGAAAGGGGTACACTACACAGACACCCATAGAGACTGGTTTCCATATCTAAAATCTGACAGCTGGGCAGTCTAACTTCTGATCCCTGTTTTATGAGAACGCAATACTGATATCAAAACTGGGAAATCTCTGAATTTATTATTGTGATTAAAAGTGTTTTTTATACTTTATTATTATTCTTTATTTCTAAAGCGCCCCCCATGGGTACAAGGATAAAAGTACAACGGAGAAACACAATAAGAGACAAAATTTTACAGGCAAATACAGTGGAAAATGAGGGCCCTATTCCCGTGGGAACTTACAATCTAGATATACTTCTAATGTAATATCTCATAGATGGTTATCTTCTAAATAACTATTATCATTGCATTGAGAAAATTTAATACTGAAGAAAAAGGGGTTCTATAATAAATATTTCTATATTGATTTCCTTCTTAATATGGGGAGAGTCCACAGCTGCATTCCTTACTTGTGGGAAAGACTGAACCTGGCCACCAGGAGGAGGCAAATACACTCCAGCCAAAGGCTTAAATACTCCCCCACCTCCCTAATCCCCCAGTCATTCTTTGCCGTTCGTTACAGGAGGTTGGCAGAGAAGTGTTGGAAGATTCAGAGTAGTTCCTAGGAAGGGTATCTACCTTTTCGATATGGGACTGGGGTTTTAAGAAGTCTCGTCAGCCTCTCAGTGAGAGCATTGACGAAAGTTAGGGTCTGGAGATGCAGGTAGAGTCTATTCTGCGAAACTATCCAGACCCAGATTAACAGCTCCTTTAGCAGTCAGTGTTGACGAGTTTTACTGCCTTGCTTTTCTCACTCAAGTCAATATCAGGAGTGATGCTACAAGACTGTCAAACTTGAGAGGCTGTGTTCCTGTTCCACAGAGTGGATTCCGGTAAGATTGTTTTGATTTTTACACATATGTATAATAAAGACAGGGTCTCAGTGGGACTCCTTTTATCTTTATGTAATCAAGTGTTAAAAATCTCCTGAGGGGTATTATTGAACAGTAGGGGTTAATCATCTTTATTATGTGATTTACGCTGCTTTATGTAGGATGTTTATTTGGCTCATGGCTGTTTGGAACATACAGGGTGCTCTTTTTTCATCAGCTTATTCCAACTTGGTTTGGAGTCTGACTCAGTCCTGGATTCATCCAGAGGAGCGAGCATCCCGCTGAATCTGGGTAGACATGCGGGCTGTGCCCCGGTCATACTCTGCTTGTGTGGGGACTGACTTCGGTTCCTTAAGAAACTTTTCTGGGATGTCTCAGGATTTTAGGATCCTAGAAGGCTTCAGGTCTTCGCCACCGGCAGCTATCTTCTTGTCTTTCTTGTCTTTGGACAGATAATTAGGTAACCTTTCTGCAGTGGATTAGGGTTCAGACTCCCTTTGGGGTACTTGTCCCGATGGCTATTGCAGAGAGAAGTTTGGGAGATCTCTCCCGTTCTTCTCGGTCTCTTAGATGGGAACTTATGTCTTTTAACACACCTTTTATGCTTGAAGCCAGTTTTATTGTCTATTCGGAGAGAGACTATGAGTCATTTTTCCCCAGGCATTGTCTTGGGGTATGACCACATTGCTGGAGGATAATTTCCCTCTGTCTTTTCCTCCTCAGGGAATTCTTTTTGATTCCTGAGGTTTGTGTTTTAGTGAATGCTCGGCAACTTAATTGTCCCCTTGGTGAGGGCCTGCTGTCGAGTTGGTCAGATAGGACGGCAGTTTTCCATCAGGACAGTCTGGTTATCCACCAAAGACCTGTATGTCAGGAGACCTTTGGGTTTCTCCTGTTTCTTCAATAACTCGAGGATGGAAGATCAGAATTTTCTGTCATATGACTCCCCCTCTCTTTTGCTCTCGCTCTCTCTCCCCCTCTCTTTTGCTCTATCTCTCCCTCTCTTTTGCTCTCTCTCTCCCCCTTTCTTTTGTTCTTACCCCCTCTCTTTTGTTCTCTCCCCCTCTCTTTTGCTGTCTCTCACCCTGTCTTTTTCTGTCTCTATCCCCCCTCTTTTGTTCTCTCTCTCTCTCTCTCTCTCTCTCTCTCTCTCCCCCCCCTCTCTTTTGCCCTCTTTCTCCCCCCTCTCTTTTGCTCTCTCTATCCCCCTCATTTGCTCTCACTCCCCTTTCTTTTGCTCTCTTTCCCCCTCTCTTTTGCTGTCTCTCCCCCTCACTTTTGCTCTTTCTCTCCCCCTCTCTTTTTCTCCCCCTCTCTTTTGCTCTTTCTCTCCCCCCTCTCTTATGCTCTCTCTCTCCCCCTCTCTTATGCTCTCTCTCTCCCCTTCTCTTTTGCATGCTCTCTCTCCCCTCTCTTTTGCTCTCTCTCCCCTCTCTTTCCCCCTCTCTTTTGCGCTCTCTCTCTCTCTCTCTCCCCTCTCTTTTGCTCTCTCCCCTCTCTTTTTGTTCTCTCTCCCCCTCTCTTTTGCTGTCTCTCTCCCTCTCTTATGCTCTCTCCCTTTCTTTTGCTTCCCCCCTCTCTTTTGCTGTCTCTCTCCCCCTCTTTTGCTCTCTCTATCCCCCTCTTTTGCTCTCTCCCTCCCTCTCCCCCCTCTCTTTTGCTCTCTCTCCCCCCTCTTTTGCTCTCTCTCTCCCCCCTTTATTTTGCTCTCTTTCCCCCTATATTTTGCTATGTCTCCCCCCTCTCTTATGCTCTCTCTCACCCTCTCTTTTTCTCTCCCTCTCTGTCTCTCCCCTCTCTTTCCCCCTGTCTTTTGTGCTCTCCCCCTCTCTTTTGCTCTCTCTCTCTCCCATCTCTTTTGCTCTCTCTCTCCTCGCCGCAACCTACATTACTGTTATTAACCCCTAATCTGCTGCCCCCAATGTTGCCGCCACTATACTAAAGTTATTAACCCCTTAACCTAACCCTAAGTCTAAACTTAACACCCACTAACTTTAACATAATTAAAATAATTCCAAATAAATATTACAATTGATACCTAAATTATCCCTATTTAAAACTAAATAAATACTTACCTGTAAAATAAATCCTAAGCTAGCTACAAAATAACTAATAGTTATATTGTATCTAGCTTATGTTTTATTTTTATTTCACAGGTAAGTGTGTATTTATTTTAACTAGGTAGATTAGTTATTAAATAGTTATTATTTATTTACTAACTACCTAGTTAAAATAAATACAAATTTACCTGTAAAATAAAACCTAACCTGTCTTACAGTAAAACCTAAAATTACACTAAAATTAAATAAATTACATTAATCAAATACAATTAACTAAATTACAAAACAATAAACACTAAATTACACAAAATTAAAAAAGAAATGATCAAATATTTAAACTAATTACTCCTAATCTAATAGCCCTATCAAAATAAAAAAGCCCCCCAAAATAATAAAAACCTTACCCTAAACTAAACTGCCAATAGCCCTTAAAAGGTACTTTTGCGGGGCATTGACCCAAAGATATCAGCTCTTTTACCTGGCAAATAAAAATACAAACATCCCCCCCCCAAGAGTAAAACCCACCACCCACACAACCAACGCCCCCAAATAAAATCCTATCTAAGCTACCCATTGCCCTGAAAAGGGCATTTGGATGGGCATTGCCCTTAAAAGGGTATTTAGCTCTTTTACATTGTCCAAACCCTAAGCTAAAAATAAAATCCACCCAATAAACCCTTAATAAAACCTAACACTAACCCCCGAAGATCCACTTACAGTTTTGGAAGACTGGACATCTATCCTCATCCAGGCGGCGAAGTCCTCATCCATGCGGCAAGAAGTCCTCAACGAAGCCGGAAGAAGTCTTCATCCAAGCGGCAAGAAGTCATCATCCAGACGGGCAGAAGTCTTCATCCAGATGGCATCTTCTATCTTCTTCCATCCGGCGCGGAGCGGGTCCATCTTCAAGACATCCAGCGCAGAGAATCCTCTTCATACGGTCCCAGCCGTACACTGAAGGTTCCCTTTAAGGGACGTCATCCAAGATGGCGTCACTTGAATTCCGATTGGCTGATAGAATTCTATCAGCCAATAGGAATTAAAGGGTAAAAAATTCTATTGGCTGATGCAATCAGCCAATAGGATTTAGCTTACATTCTATTGGCTGATTTTTTACCCTTTAATTCCTATTGGCTGATAGAATTCTATCAGCCAATTGGAAGTCAAGGGAAGCCATCTTGGATGATGTCCCTTAAAGAGAACCTTCAGTGTATGGCTGGGACCGTATGAAGAGGATGAAGATAGAAGATGCTGTCTGGATGAAGACTTCTGCCCGCCTGGATGATGACTTCTTGCCGCTTGGATGAAGACTTTTCCTGGCTTTGTTGAGGTCTTCTTGCCACGTGGATGAGGACTTTGCCGCCTGGATGAGGATGGATGTCTGGTGTTCCAAAACTGTAAGTGGATCTTTGGGGGTTAGTGTTAGGTTTTTTAAGGGTTTATTGGGTGGGTTTTATTTTTAGCTTAGGGTTTTGGGCAATGTAAAAGAGCTAAATTCTCTTTTAAGGGCAAATCCCATCCAAATGCCCTTTTCAGGGCAATGGGGAGCTTAGGTTTATTTAGATAGGATTTTATTTAGGGGGTTGGTTGTGTGGGTGGTGGGTTTTACTGTTGGGGGGTTGTTTGTATTTTTTTACAGGTAAAAGAGCTGATTTCTTTGGGGCAATGCCCTGCAAAAGGCCCTTTTAAGGGCTATTGGCAGTTTTAGTGTAGGCTAGGGTTTTTTATTTTTATTTTGGGGGGGCTTTTTTATTTTGATAGGGCTATTAGATTAGGAGTAATTCGTTTTTATTTTTGATAATTTCTTTTTTTATTTTGTGTAATTTAGTGTTTATTATTTTTTGTAATTTAGATAAATGTATTTTTTAAATTTAATTTATTTAATTTTATTTTAATGTTAGGTGTTAGTGTGAGGCAGGTTAGGTTTTATTTTACAGGTAAATTTGTATTTATTTTAACTAGGTAGCTAGTAAATAGTTAATAACTATTTACTAACTAGTCTACCTAGTTAAAATAAATACAAACTTAACTGTGAAATAAAAATAAAACCTAAGATAGCTACAATGTAACTATTAGTTATATTGTAGCTAGCTTAGGGTTTATTTTACAGGTAAGTATTTAGTTTTAAATAGGAATTATTTAGTTATTAATAGTAGGTTTTATTTAGAATTATTTTAATTATGTTTAAGTTAGGGGTGTTAGGGTTAGGGTTACGTTAGGGTTAGACTTAGGGTTAGGTTTAGGGGTTAATATATTTATTTAGTGTTAGTGATGTGGGAGGCCAGAGGTGTAGGGGTTAATAACTTTAGTATAGTGGTGGCGACGACATTTGGGGCGGCAGATTAGGGGTTAATACATTTATGTAGGTGGCGGCTACGTTGGAGGTGGCAGATTAGTGGTTAATAAGTGTAATGTAGGTGTTGGCGACATTGGGGGCGGCAGATTAGGGGTTAATAAGTGTAGGTAGGTGGCAGCGACGTTGGGGGGCGGCAGATTAGGGGTTAATAAGTGTAGGTAGGTGACAGTGCCGTTGGGGCGGCAGATTATGGGTTAATAAGTGTAGGTAGGTGTTGGCGACATTGGGGGCGGAAGATTATGGGTTAATAAGTGTAGGTAGGTGTTGGCAACATTGGGGGCGGCAGATTATGGGTTAATAAGTGTAGGTAGGTGTTGGCGACATTGGGGATGGCAGATTAGGGGTTAATAAGTGTAATGTTGGTGGCAGTGATGTTAGGGGCAGCAGATTAGGGATGTTTAGACTCTGGGTTTATGTTAGGGTTTGAGGTTTAAACATACATTTTCTTTCCCCATAGACATCAATGGGGCTGCGTTACGGTGCTTTATGCTCTGCGATTGTAGGTGTAAGGCTTTTTTTTAGCCGGCTCTCCCCATTGATGTCTATGGGGAAATAGTGCACGAGCACGGCAAAGAAGCTCAAAGCAGCGCTTGTATTTGTGTGCGGTATGGAGCTCATCGCAACCATATCGCCCGCACAAGCCGGGTTTTTGCAAACCTGTAATAGCAGCGCTATTAAAGGTGAGCGGTGGAAATAACTTGCAAGTTTTTAGCGAGCCAGCCATAACGCAAAACTCGTAATCTGGCTGATAGATCAGTGACTTTATTTTCCATGCCTACCAGTAATATAAAAAGAGCAACAATTTTACCATACATTGCTGTCAGTCTCATATACAAAGCAGTGGTTTAACTTACATGACTGCCAGTAATACATGCAGAGCAATTATTGTATGCGCTATGGCTGCAAGTAACAAGCATAAAACAGCTCTATGGCTGCAAGTAACAAGCATAAAACAGCGCTATGGCTGCAAGTAACAAGCATAAAACAGCGCTATGGCTGCAAGTAACAAGCATAAAACAGCTCTATGGCTGCAAGTAACAAGCATAAAACAGTTATTTCACCTTACAAGTGTTTGTTTGTTAGGGCAAGAAACACCTTAAATTAGTAAATATTACTACAAAAAGAGACACGGTTGGATGGGTCTTCTTTTATCTAAGATCATGAAGGAACACAACAATCACTTGGTATGTTTAAAATTAAAAAAAATTTGGTGCTCATGCTCCTTCATAGAATATGGGGCCGATTTAAAAAATGTCGGACGGACATGATCCGCTGTAGCTGATCTTGTCAATCCGACATCGATTAATGCCGACAGCATACGCTGTCGGCAGTTATCATTGCACAAGTATTTCTTGTGAAATGCTTGTGCAATGCCGCCCCCTGCACATTCACGGCTAATCAGCCGCTAACAGGGGGTGTAAATCATCATGATCGTATCTGATCGGGATGATTGCTGTCCGCCACCTCTATCGACCGCTGCTTCTCAAATTATGTTTCCAGCGAGCCTGAAGGCTCGTGCGGAAACAGCTACATTTGCAGCATGTTAAATTGGCCCCTATCTCTTCAAAGATAATGCACAATATATGGAACAAATACAATTTGTCTAACAATAAAGTTATTGCAATTTATTAGTACAAGGTAAGAATTTCTAACCCATTTGTAATCTTTTAATTTCATGGGGTACCCTCATATGAGCACTAATGTCTATATTAATTTAAACTCTTATTAACGATTAATTAAAATAATTGTGGGTCCTGGCTACCTTATTTCATCTCATCAGACATCCCTGCTCTCATTCTTGGGGATTTCAACTTCCCTGTTCACAACCCTGCTGTATCTGCTGAAAAAAACTTCTCGTTTTTGTATAGGTTGAACTCGATGGACTTTCTTTCTGTCTTTTTTTTCAACCTCATCAACTATGTTACTATGTAACCTCTCCAAGCATGATTGCTTCTCTACTCTTATATCTACTCTTTCTTCAAACCCAAACTGTCTGTTAAAGAAAATAAAACATTGTATATATATATATTGTGAATTCCTACTTGTTAACCTTGTTAAATATGTATATGGGTAGTAGGTAGTCCTAGAAGACAAAGGAGAGGCTCTTCACGGTATAATAACGTTTATAATCAAATGTGCATCAATCACAGATGGCAACTCACAATTTGGAAGAGAACACCTAGTGCTATATACGGCAAACCGAGACCAAAGAGTCGCTCGGTAGACTCGTCAACGGCACAGCTGGGCTGATATCCAAATAGGAGAACCAAACAAACAGTCAGGTCAAACTCTGGTACCAACCTTAGTACAAGTGCTCAGACGAGTAAATAAGATAAGTCCCACTAGTAAGATGACCAGAAGACCAAATATCCAAAAGTGCAAGATAACACAGTAGCGGCAGTGTGTCCGTGTAAAATCTGGTTTTTATTAGAAGTTTAAAAACATATAAAATAACAGCAACGCGTTTCTTGGCTCAAACGGCAGTTTCATCTTATTTACTCGTCTGAGCACTTGTACTATTCGATTGGTTTGGTTTCACACAATCTCTGCCACCCTCCTCAGATCAGGCGGACAGGTTATGGAGCAGCTGTCTTTAGACCGCTCGCCAGAAACATGGCCCTTCAAGCTCCATACGGAGATTGATAAATGGGCCCCAATGTCTATGGCAATAATAACTTAACTGAGAAAGCCATTCAGTACATGGATCAGAGACTGAGAGAGTACCTTTATACATTACCGTCTTACATGAAAGACACAATAAAAGTCCTCCAGAAATTAGACAATCTGACTTTGTGTAAGGATTCCATCCTGGTAACAGTCAGATGTAGAGTCACTTTACACAAGTATTCAACTCAAATTAGGGGAACAGGCTATTTCCTATTTTTTTAGCATCAAATCAGAGTGATAACCAATCTCACAATTACTTTGTAATACAATTATTACATTTCCTACTAAATCATAACTGACGCTAACTTATTCCTAGGCTGGTGGGAAAGCAAGAAGACTGTTTTTGCAGATGATCCTGACATCTATACACAGTATATCCCTTTGTGGATTCGCTATATAGATGATGTTCTGTTTATCTGGGAGGGCCCCCTGGATACTCTGAAATAATTTATGAACATTCTCAACAACAATAACCTTAATCTAAGACGAACATTTGAACATAGTTGCGATTGGGTAAACTTCTTATATTTGGAAATAAACAAGAATGAGGCAGGACAAATCAGCACTAAAATGTATAGAAAAGCAACCGTTACTAACACCTAGCTGCATCATACTAGTGCCCATGCCCACACTACCCTCAAAGCCATCCCTAAAGGGGAATTTATAAGGTAGAGACGAAATTGCTCCAACACCTCAGAGTATAAACAAGAAACAATTAAACTATTCAACAGACAAAAAGAAAAAGAATACAGTAACAGCTCTGTCAAACGTGCACAAATGCAGGCATTAAAAACCGAGCGTCAAATGTTGCTACAGCCTCGCTAAAGACAAACAGATAATGTCACCAGATGAATTACTACTTTTAATTCACAAATGAAACAAGTTATCAGTGTAATTAATAATAACCGGCATATACTACAAAATGATCCCCTCCTGGCCAGACAGATAGGTAACCAGGTATCAATTGGTTACAAAAGGCCGAAAAACTTGAAAGACATGTTAGTCACAAGCCACTACGTTTACAGACCGAGAGGGACAAGCCAGTCTCCTGGTATGTTCCCATGCGGTACATGCAGCACATTCCCAAAGGTCATAAAACCTAAACATATACAAGATAAATACGGTAAAAAACACGTGTTAACATCACGTTTTTCCTGCACTTCAATTGGAGTGATATATGTAACACAATGTCCATGTGACTTGTTCTATGTCTGAATGACGACAAGACAAGCCAGAAAAAGGATATTAGAACACAGTAGAAACATCCAGAATGCCAAAAAGGATTTGAAGAAAGGCAAAATCATAACTAGAGTCGTGAGACACTTTTACAATAAACACAACAGTACTGAATCAATGTTGAAATTTGCAGTATTACAGCAGACCACCCTTGGAATTAGAGGAGGCAATGTAGAACAGACATTATTAAAAATGGAATGCAAATGGATTAATTTACTGAACAGTGTTAAGCCATATGAATGAACGACAGTAACAATATATAATATATATAATAATATTTGTAATCAGTGGCTCATCATGCCCAAAATAATATCAAATCATCACATTATTTTACCTTATGATAGAGGGACACTTTAAGTATGTTATACTCACACACACCTAGATTATGAGCTTTGAGAGCTACAGGGAAAGTAAAGAACGCCACAAAAGTTGCGATATTTAATTCCCTATAGCGCTTCCATTACAAGTTTTGAAAAACACGGCTTGCGCGTGCGATATAGAGATTTTGAGCTCTATTCCAGACCCAAATACAAGCAGTGTTTTGATGTGCTCGTGCACGCTTCCCCCATAGACATCAATGGGGAGAGTCGGCAAAAAAAAATGTTTAACACCTTTGATCGCGGAAACAAAAGCTCCGTAATGCAGCCCCATTGATGTCTATGGGGAAAAAGAAAATACAGTTTAAACCTAACACCCTAACATAAACCCCGAGTCTAAACAACCCTAATCTGCTGCCCCCAACATCACCGACACCTGCCTACAGTTATTAAACCCTAATCTGCCGCTCCCGATATCGCCGCCACCTAAATAAAATTATTAACCCTAATCTGCCGCTCCTGATATCACCACCACTATACTAAAGTTATTAACCCCTATTCTGCCGCACCCCAACATCGCCGCAACTATATTAAAGTTATTAACCCATACTCCGCTGCTCCCGATATCGCCGCTACCTAAAAAAGCTATTAACCCCAAAACCTCTGGCATCCCACATCACTACCACTAAATAAACCTATTAACCCCTAAACTGACAGTCCCCCACATCGCAACAACCTTAATTAATCTATATTAACCCCTAAACCTAACCCTAAACCTAACCCTAACACCTCCTAATTTTAACATAATGAAATTAGATCTAAATTAAAGTAACAAGTATTAACTAAATAATTCCTATTTAAAACTAAATACTTACCTGTGAAATAAAACCTAAGGTAGCTACAATATAACTAATAGTTACATTGTATCTAGCTTAGGTTTTATTTTTATTTTACAGGCAAGTTTGTTTTTATTTTAACTAGGTAGACTAGTTAGTAAATAGTTATTAACTATTTACTAACTACCTAGTTAAAATAAATACAAACGTACCTGTGAAATAAAACATGCCTTACACTAAAACCTAACATTACAAAAAATAAAAAACACTAAAATCACAAAAAATAAAAAACCTACCACCTTTTGTAGGGCATTGTCCTAAGTTAAACAGCTCTGTTGCTACAAAAAACACCCCCTAAAAATACACAAAATAACAAACAAGTTATCAAAAATAAAAAAAATATTCCTATTCTAATACCCATAAAAAAATACCCCAAAATAAAAAAACTAATCTAGAATAAACTACCAATGGCCCTTAAAAGGGCCTTTTGTAGGGCATTGCCCTAGAGATATCAGCTCCTTTAGTGAAAAAAAAGTACAAAAACCCACTAACATTACAAACCCCCCTCCCAACCCACAAAATAAAATAAAAAACTATCTAAAAAACCTAAGCTGCCCATTGCCCTTAAAAGGACATTTGTATGGGCATTGCCCTTAAAATGGCATTTAGCTCTTTTACTGCCCAGACCCTAAACTAAAAAATAATCAGCCAATAGGAATTAGAGCTGCTAAAATCCTATTGGCTATTCAAATCAGCCAATAGGATTTAAGCAGCTCTCATTCTATTGGCTAATTCGAATTAGCCAATAGAACAAAAGCTGCTTAAATCCTATAGGCTGATTTGAACAGCCAATAGGATTTTTCAGCCAATAGTAATGCAAGGGACGCCATCTTGGATCGCGTACCTTGCATTGAAGAATCAGTGTACGGCGGTGACCGTATGAAGGGGATGCTTCACGCCAGATGTCTTCAGGATGGACCCACTCCGCGCCTCCGGGATCAAGATAGAAGATGTCGCCTGGTTGAAGATTGAAGAGGCCGTCTGGATAAAGACTTCTCACTGCTTGGATGAGGACTTCACCGCCAGGATGAAGATTGAAAAGGCCATCTGAATGAAGACTTCTTGCCGCCTGGATCAGGACTTCAACTCTGGGATGAAGATCGTTCAAGCAGGACTTCAAAAACTGTAAGTGAATCGTCAGGGGGTTAGTGTTAGGCTTTTTAAAGGTTTTTTTGGGTGGGTTTTTTTTAGTTTAGGGTCTGAGCAGTAAAAAAGAGCAAAATGCCCTTTTTAGAGCAATACCCATACAAATGCCCTTTTCAGGGCAATGGGTAGCTTAGGTTTTCTCTTACTTGGTGTATTCAGTCCACGGATTCATCCTTACTTGTGGGATATTCTCATTCCCTACAGGAAATGGCAAAGAGAGCACACAGCAAAGCTGTCCATATAGCTCCCCTCAGGCTCCGCCCCCCCAGTCATTCTCTTTGCCGCTCTAACTAGTAGCATCTCCACGGGGGTGGTAAAGAGTATGTGGTGTTAGATTTGTAGTTTTATTTCTTCAATCAAGAGTTTGTTATTTTAAAATAGTGCTGGTTTGTACTATTTACTCTGAAGCAGAAAGTGTTGAAGATTTCTGCTGAGAGGAAAACGATTTTAGCATGTTTTAACTAAAATCCATTGCTGTTCCCACGCAGGACTGCTGAGTACAGGAGAACTTCAGTTGGGGGGAACAGTTGCAGGCTTATTCTGCTTAAGGTATGTTCAGTCACATTTTCTAACAAGACCAGGTAATGCTAGAAGACTGACAGATACCCCATGAGGGGAGGTAAGCCATTTTCTCAGACACAGTATAGAAAGAGGGCTTCAGTTAAGGGCTTTAAAACTGACAGACACTATGATGGGCTAAATCGATTACTTTATTAGGGTAATCTTATGTTGTTAAGCGTTTTTAAATGTTTGCAAACACTTTTTGGGGTATTTTTTACGCCTGGCATTTTAATAGACAGCTATTTTGACTCAGAAAGGCCCCATATCTCTAGAGTGAGAAGGAGGAGGCCTCATTTTCGCGCCTCAATTGCGCAGTTAATTTACAACACATCTCCACGCAGCTTCATGTGCAGAGCCTTTAGAGTACAGGAGGACTTCAGGGAGGCTTAATTTACACCTGCAAATAACCCTAAAGGAAGGTAAAGCCACAGCAAAGACTGTGGCATCGTACTGTAGTGGGTTAAACTGGTTATTTACTCATTTTGCTCTGGTTTGGACATTAAGGGGTTAAATTATTTGAAAACTTGTGTGCAATCATTTCAAGGCATTAGGATCATGTGGTAAAAATTTCATTACGATCGGATGTTTTTTGATGATTTGGTAAAAAAGTGTGTGCCTTTTTATTATTTAAAGAGACAGTAACGTTTTTTCAAAAAGTATTTTTTTTCAATATTTTAGTGTTGTCTGAGTCTGTCAAACATGTCTGAGCCTTCAGATAGACCTTGTTCTTTATGTTCAAAAGCCATGGCAATACCCCCGTTGCATTTATGTTTAAAGTGTGCACAAACATCTAAACATTTTAAAGATCATCCTGTGACAATACAAAATGCTGCCCAAGATTATTCCTTAACGGAGGGTAATGTGGATAGTCCTCCTTCCTCCCCCCACGTGTCTACACCAGTTACGCCCGCGCCTAGTACCTCTAGCGCATTGCCCCCTGTTACTTTACAGCAATTAGCGGCAGTAATGGATAATTCCCTTGCAGCTTTTTTATCCAAACTGCCAGGTTTTCCAAGAAAGCGCGATAGCTCAGTTTTAAACACAGAGGATGAGCAATCTGAAGCTTTGGATAATGTATCTGTGGCACCCTCACAAAACTCAGAGGTAGCAGTGAGGGAAGGGCTGTCTGAGGGAGAAATTTCTGACACAGGGAAAGTTTATCAGCAGGCAGAGTCAGATTCCTTAGCGTTTAAATTTAAGTTGGAACACCTCTGCGTACTGCTTAAGGAGGTTTTGGCTACGCTGGACGATTGTGACCCCATGGTGGTCCCTGAAAAATTGTGTAAAATGGACAGATATTTAGAGGTCCCTGTATACACTGAGGCATTTCCGATCCCAAAAAGGGTGGCGGATATTGTGACTAAGGAGTGGGAGAGACCAGGTGTACCCTTTGTTCCCCCACCTATCTTTAAGAAAATGTTCCCCATAAATGACCCCAGGAGGGACGCGTGGCAGACGGTCCCTAAGGTAGAGGGGGCTGTTTCAACATTGGCTAAGCGTACTACTATACCAATAGAGGACAGTTGTGCTTTCAAAGATCCTATGGATAAAAAATTGGAAGGCTTGCTAAAGAAAATTTTTGTTCAGCAAGGGTTTTTGCTTCAACCAATTGCCTGCATTATCCCGGTAACTACTGCAGTGGCCTTTTGGTTCGAGGCTCTGGAGGAGTCGCTCCAGAGAGAGACTTCATATGATGAGGTCATGGATAGAATTCCCGCTTTAAAGCTGGCTAATTCTTTTATCACTGATGCCGCGCTCCAATCAGCTAAATTAGCGGCGTAAACCTCTGGTTTTGCCGTCATGGCGCGACAAGCACTTTGGCTCAAATCGTGGTCGGCGGATGTGTCATCCAAAACAAAACTGTTAAATATTCCCTTCAAGGGGAAAACACTTTTCGGCCCAGAGCTGAAAGAAATTATTTCAGATATCACTGGAAGCAAGGGCCATGCCCTTCCACAAGATATGCCATTTAAGGCCAAAAACAAGGCTAATTTTCGCTCCTTTCACAACTTCAGGAGCGGACCTGCTACAACCTCTGCTGCCGCAAAGCAAGATAACGCTTCCCAGCCCAAAGCAACCTGGAAACCCTTGCAGGGATGGAATAAGGGTAAACAGGCCAAAAAGCCTGCTCCTGCTACCAAGACAGCATGAAGGGGTAGCCCCCGATCCGGGATCGAATCTGGTAGGGGGCAGACTTTCTCTATTTGTTCAGGCTTGGGCAAGAGATGTTCCAGATCCCTGGGCATTAGAAATAGTTGCTCAGGGGTACCTTCTAGAATTCAAGGATTCTCCCCCAAGGGGAAGCTTCCACATTTCTCGTTTGTCTTCAGACCAAACAAAGAAACAGGCATTCTTATGCTGTGTAGAAGATCTACTAAGAATGGGAGTGATACACCCAGTTCCAATTGCAGAACAAGGACTGGGCTTTTACTCAAATCTATTTGTAGTTCCCAAAAAGGAAGGAACTTTCAGGCCAATCCTGGATCTAAAGATTCTAAACAAATTCCTCAGAGTTCCGTCTTTCAAGATGGAAACTATTCGGACAATCTTGCCGATGATCCAGGAAGGTCAATATATGACTACCGTGGATCTAAAGGATGCGTACCTACATATTCCTATCCACAAAGATCACCATCAGTTCCTAAGGTTCGCCTTTCTGGACAATCATTACCAGTTCGTGGCTCTGCCTTTTGGGCTGGCCACCGCTCCCAGAATTTTCACAAAGGTTCTAGGGTCCCTTCTGGCGGTACTAAGACCGCGGGGCATTGCAGTAGCTCCTTATCTAGACGACATCTTAATACAGGCGTCGTCCTTTCACAGAGCCAAGGCTCATACGGACATTGTTCTGGCCTTTCTAAGGTCTCACGGGTGGAAAGTGAATGTAGAAAAGAGTTCTCTGTCCCCGCTCACAAGGGTTCCCTTTCTGGGAACACTAATAGACTCGATAGAAATGAAAATCTTTCTGACAGAGGTCAGGAAGTCAAAACTGTTGAATACTTGCCGAGTTCTTCATTCTATTCCTCGGCCTTCCGTGGCTCAGTGCATGGAAGTAATTGGTTTAATGGTTGCGGCGATGGACGTGGTCCCTTTCGCCCGAATCCATCTCAGACCACTGCAACTGTGCATGCTCAAACAGTGGAATGGAGATTACACAGATTTATCTCCTCAGATTCAAATGGACCAAAAGACCAGAGACTCTCTTCTCTGGTGGTTGGCTCAAGATCACCTGTCTCAGGGGCTGAGTTTCCGTAGACCGGAATGGATCATTGTCACGACCGATGCCAGTCTGATAGGCTGGGGGGCGGTCTTGAACTCCCTAAAGGCTCAGGGACTATGGTCTCGGGAAGAATCTCTTCTCCCGATAAACATTTTGGAGCTGAGAGCGATATTCAATACGCTCCAGGCGTGGCCTCAACTAGCAGAGGCAAAATTAATCAGATTTCAGTCGGACAACATCACGACTGTGGCGTACATCAATCATCAGGGGGGAACAAAGAGTTCCCTGGCGATGAAGGAAGTATCCAAGATTATCAAATGGGCGGAGGATCACTCCTGCCATCTATCTGCAATTCACATCCCAGGAGTAGACAACTGGGAGGCGGATTTTCGAAGTCGTCAGACTTTCCATCCGGGGGAGTGGGAACTCCACCCGGAGGTTTTTGCTCAACTAACTCAGCTTTGGGGCATTCCAGAGTTGGACCTGATGGCGTCCCGTCAGAATACCAAACTTCCCCTTTACGGATCCAGATCCAGGGATCCCAAGGCGGCATTGATAGATGCATTAATAGCGCCTTGGTCATTCAGTCTAGCTTATGTCTTTCCACCGTTTCCTCTTCTCCCTCGGCTAATAGCCAGAATCAAACAGGAGAGGGCTTCGGTAATTCTGATAGCACCTTGGCCACGCAGGACTTGGTATGCAGACCTAGTGGGCATGTCATCGGTCCCACCATGGAAACTGCCATTGAGGCAGGATCTTCTAATCCAAGGTCCTTTCAAGCATCCAAATCTAGTTTCTCTGCAGCTGACTGCTTGGAGATTGAACGCTTAATCCTAGCTAAGCGGGGTTTTCTCTGATTCAGTTATAGATACTCTGATACAGGCCAGAAAGCCTGTCACCAGGAAAATTTACCACAAGATATGGCGGAAATATCTTTGTTGGTGTGAATCCAAGGGTTACTCATGGAGTAAAGTTAGGATTCCGAGGATATTGTCTTTTCTCCAAGAAGGTTTGGAGAAAGGTCTGTCAGCTAGTTCCTTAAAGGGACAGATATCTGCTCTGTCTATTCTGTTACACAAGCGTCTAGCAGCTGTACCAGACATTCAGGCGTTTGCACAGGCCTTAGTTAGAATCAAGCCTGTCTATAGACCTGTGTCTCCTCCATGGAGTCTAAATTTAGTTCTTTTAGTTCTTCAAGGGGTTCCGTTTGAACCTTTGCATTCCATAGATATCAAGTTATTATCTTGGAAAGTTTTGTTTTTAGTAGCCATTTCTTCGGCTCGAAGAGTTTCAGAACTATCTGCTTTACAGTGCGATTCACCCTATCTGGTGTTCCATGCAGATAAGGTTGTTTTGCGTACTAAACCTGGTTTCCTTCCAAAGGTGGTTTCTAATAAGAATATTAACCAGGAAATCATTGTTCCTTCTCTGTGTCCTAATCCAGTTTCTAAGACGGAACGACTGTTGCACAACCTTGATGTGGTTCGTGCTTTAAAGTTCTATTTAAACGCAACTAAAGATTTCAGACAAACATCATCCCTGTTTGTTGTGTATTCTGGTAAGAGGAGAGGTCAGAAAGCGACTGCTACCTCTCTTTTATTCTGGCTGAAAAGCATCATCCGATTGGCTTATGAGACTGCTGGTAAGCAGCCTCCTGAACGAATTACAGCTCATTCCACCAGAGCTGTGGCTTCCACGTGGGCTTTCAAGAATGAGGCTTTTGTTGAACAGATTTGTAAGGCAGCGACTTGGTCTTCACTGCATACATTCGCCAAATTTTACAAATTCGATACTTTTGCTTCTTCGGAGGCTATTTTTGGGAGAAAGGTTTTGCAAGCAGTGGTGCCTTCCGTTTAGGTTACCTGACTTGTTCCCTCCCTTCATCCGTGTCCTATTGCTTTGGTATTGGTATCCCACAAGTAAGGATGAATACTGAATACACCAAGTAAGAGAAAGCAGAATTTATGCTTACCTGATAAATTACTTTCTCTTACAGGTGTATTCAGTCCACGGCCCGCCCTGATATTTAAGTCAGGTTCAAATTTAATTTACAATAACTACAGTCACCACTGCACCCTATGGTTCTCCTTTTTCTCCTAACCGTCGGTCGAATGACTGGGGGGGCGGAGACTGAGGGGAGCTATATGGACAGCTTTGCTGTGTGCGCTCTTTGCCATTTCCTGTAGGGAATGAGAATATCCCACAAGTAAGGATGAATCCGTGGACTGAATACACCTGTAAGAGAAAGTAATTTATCAGGTAAGCATAAATTCTGTTTTTTAAAATTTGCTTTTTTATTTTGGGGGGTTGGTTGGGTGGTGTGTTTTACTGTTGGGGGGTCTTTGTGTTTTTTTTACAGGTAAAAGTGATGATATCTTTGGGGCAATGCCCCACAAAAGGCACTTTTAAGGGCTATTGGTAGTTTATTGTAGGCTAGGGTTTTTTTTTATTTTGGGTGGGCTTTTTTATTTTGATAGGGCGATTAGATTAGGTGTAATTCTTTTTATTTTGGATATTTTCGTTTGTTATTTTTTGTAACTTAGTATTTTTTTGTTTTGGTATTTAGATACTTTGTAATTTTTAGAGTAGTGTTAGGATTTTTTTAATGTGTAGTTTAGTTTAATTTAATAGGTAGTTAGTTTAATTTTAGTTTAATAATAAAATTAGTTTAATTGTTAGTTTAAACTTATTTTTTTTTAATTTGAAAGGTAAGTTTTAAGTTAATTTAAGATAGGGAAATTGTAATTTTAATATAAATTTAGGGGGGGTTAGGTTTAGGACTTACTAGTTTAAATTAATTTATTGCGATGTGGGGGGACTTTCAGTTTGGGGTTAATAGTTTAATTTATTATATTTTGTTGTGGGGGGCTTGCAGTTTAGGGGTTAATAGGTTTCGTAGAGTGGCGGCGGTGTAGGGCTTAATAACTTTAGTATAGTGGGGGCGATGTGGGCGGACAGTAGATTAGGGATAATAATATTTAAATAGTGTTTGCGATGAGGGAGGGCGGCGGTTTAGGGGTTAATTAGTTTATTATAATGGTCAGGGGTTAATAATTTTTTTTAGTGTCGGCTATGTCGGGAGCGGCAGATTAGGGGTTAATAAATGTATTACAGTGTTTGCAATGCGGGAGGGCCTCGGTTTAGGGGTTAATAGGTAGTTTATGGGTGTTAGTGTACTTTGTAGCACTTTAGTTATGAGTTTTATGTTACAGATTTGTAGTGTAAAACTCATAACTGCTGACTTTAGATGGCGTTACAGATCTTGTCATTTTAGGCTCGCTTTTTCGCCTCACCGCAAAACTCGTAATACTGGCATTATGGGAATCCCATTGAAAAACTTACGGCTAGATTACGAGTTTTGCGGTGAGGCTTGCTGGGCTAACAAGCCTTTTTTTCCCACCGCTCCCTTAAGACAACGTTGGTATTACAGTTTTTTTAAACCTGGCATTAGCCGCAAAAAGGTGAGCGTAGAGCAAAATTTAGCTCCACTTCTCACGTGCTCGTGCACGATTTCCCCATAGGAAACAATGGGGCTTAGCTGGCTTAAAAAAAAAATCTAACACCTGCAAAAAAAAGCAGCGTTCAGCTTCTAACGCAGCCCCATTGTTTCCTATGGGGAAAGGAATTTTATGTCTGCACCTAACACCCTAACATGAACCCCGAGTCTAAAGACCCCTAATCTTACACTTATTAACCCCTAATCTGCTGCCCCCGCTATCGCTGACACCTGCATTATATTATTAACCCCTAATCTTCCCCCCCAACGTCGCCGCAACTATATTAAATTTATTAACCCCTAATCTGCCACTGCCAATGTCGCAGCCACTATTATAAATTTATTAACCCATAACCCTAAGTCTAACCCCCCTAACTTAAATATAATTTAAATTAAACGAAATAAATTTACCATCATTAAATAAATTAAAAGTTCCAGGAAGCGCTCAGACACTGCACTCGATGCGGCAAAAGGTTACCAGGAACCCTGCAGTGGCCTTCACGTAGAGAGTCACACCCCTTCCAATGCGTCGTAATGACGTCACAGCTTCACCCGACTGGTGCGAAGACAGGAACGTTCCACCTGCGCTCCAAATTCAATCAGTAATGTTAGTAGTCAGCGCACCCAGGTAGGTAAAGAAATACGTAGAGAAATGATATTTGATCCAACTCTTATATTTGTAACAAGTCACATTACAAATGTTTAAGGCATCAAAAATAATACGGCTGGCAGCTCAGGTCAGGTTAGGAAAAAACAAAAAGGTCAGACGCGTTTCTTAGTGCATTAAGCACATAATAAGCATTAGCTCCTTAGCTCCTCAGTGACCATTAATGTGTACCCATGATTCCAAGGTTTATATGCACAGGTAAACTCCTCCTAGGTAATTGCCTAGCCAATTATGTGTAAGCAAACAGGGCAAATAAGGGGAAACTGCACATATAGGAAAAATTGGGTGCACATTAGGGGGATTGTTAGAAATAACACGCTCAGTATACTGCAGTCCCAAAATAAAAAAAGTCAGAAAAAGACTTAATATAAATATATATTATTTGATATCCATAATATACTGAAAAAGTTTGGGACGGTGCAGTATAAGTATGTGTGTAGTTATTTCTAAGAAAAAACAATTAAAGACACATTTCTTTAGATGCAGAATGTGATGAAAAATTTAAAGGTACAGCAATGAACAATTAAAATTAAAAAATTGAAAACAGTTTTGAAAAAATGATCATAAATAAAGATTCAAAACAGGCTTACTATTGATCCACATACAGCTTAACATCCCACTCTGAGTTAAGACCAATTGGCATTCGAGTATCCAAATGAAAAATCCAAAAAACCTCTCTTTTACTGAGGGTTATCCCTCTATTACCCCCTCTGGGGTGTCTCGGGATACATTGGATACCCTGGAATGTCAAGAGGGAAATGTCAGAGTTATGACATTTTTTGAAATGTAGAGATATTGGGGTAGTGGACTCGGGGTCCTCTATAGAGCGTAAATGTTCAAGAAAGCGATCTTTCAAGGCACGTGTAGTTTGACCTACATATTGCCTTGAACAACCCTTGCATGTCAAAAGATAGATGACATAACAAGAATTACAAGTCATATGTTCCCGAATTTGAAAACTCTTGTCATTGGCAGAAGATACAAAGCTTGTCCCAAAAGAGGCATGAGAACAAGATTTGCACCTCCTGCTCCCACATTTGAAAAACCCTGGCTTAATTGAAAGCCAATTCTGTGTATGTGGTACTCGTGGCAACATGGAGGGAGAGAGAAGATTCCCTAGAGTTGGTGATTTGCGTGACACAAAGCAAGTGCCATCTCTTAAAATGCTTTTAAGGCTCTCATCGGTATCTAAGATTGGTAACGCTCTCCTTACTATATCACCGATTTGCCCAAATTCAACACTATACGTAGTGATGAACTTGAGTTTATTGAAACCACTCATTTTGGTAGATTTTTCTGATTGAAAAAAAGTTTTCCTATCAAACTGATCTACTTCCTGTTTGGTCCGTTCAAGAAGGTCCTTAGAATAACCTCTCTCAATAAGTCTGGCTATTAGTTCTGCAGAAAATTTTGAATAAGTCTGTTGATTGCTACAATTACGTTTAACCCTGATGTATTGGGACTTGGGTATGGAATTTATAGTATGTCTGGGATGACATGACCGGGCATTCAAAATAGTATTTCCTGCACTGGATTTGCGGAACAATTGTGTTTCTATAGTGGAGGTATGTAAATTAGCACATAATTCGATATCAAGAAATGAAATCGAAGATGTGTTTACCTCCATGGTGAATTTAAGATTCAACAAATTGTCCTGGAGATAGATTTGAAACTGTTCAAGAAGATCCATTGGGCCCTTCCAGATAAGAAGGATGTCGTCAATGTACCGACCATAATATTGAATAAAATGTCTGAAGGGGTTTCCATCTCCATAGACGTGGGACAGCTCCCACCAACCCATGTAAAGGTTGGCATAGGAGGGGGCAAATTTGGCCCCCATAGCCGTCCCACGCCTCTGGAGATAGAACTCTCCCTCAAACAAGAAAAAATTGTGTGTCAACAGATATTCCACAGCAGTCTTGATAAACAGCTTCAAATTCTCATCATAGTTTGAATAAGTATTCAAAAAAAATTCAATTGCTTGTATGCCCTGTTGATGTGGTATACAAGTATACAGTGAGGACACGTCAATGGTAACAAAAGTAAATTCTTTATGCCATTGAATGCTTTCAACCTGGCTAATAACATCTGACGTGTCCTTAATGTAACTTGTAAGGTTCAATACAAATGGTTGAAGATAGCCATCAATGAGTTCAGAAAGTGGTTCATTGAGGGATCCAATCCCTGCCACTATGGGTCTCCCTGGGGGGTTTGTACCTTGCTTATGGACCTTTGGCAAATAGTGAAAAATGGCCATAACCGGATGCTCAGTGTATAAAAAGTCAAAGTTAGATTGTTTGATAATTCCCTCATTCAAAGCTGTAACCAATATGTTACGTAACTCAGCTTTATAAAAGAAAATAAATTAATCCTATTTAAAACTAAATACTTATCGATAAAATAAACCCTAAGCTAGCTACAATATAACTAATAATTACATTGTAGCTATTTTAGGATTTATATTTATTTTACAGGCAACTTTGTATTTATTTTAACTAGGTAGAATAGTTATTAAATAGTTATTAACTATTTAATAACTTCCTAGTTAAAATAAAGACAAATATACCTGTAAAATAAATCCTAACCTAAGTTACAATTACACCTAACACTACACTATAATTAAACTAATTACCTAAACTACCTACAATTAATTACAATTAAATTAAATAAACTAAATTACTGAAAACCCCCCCACTAAATTACAGAAAAAAAAAGAATTACAAGAATTTTAAGCTAATTACACCTACTCTAATCCCCCTAATAAATTAAAAAAGCCCCCCAAAATAATAAAATTCCCTACCCTACACTAAATTACAAAAAAAAATACAATACCCCCCAACA
The DNA here is from genome assembly GCF_027579735.1 of Bombina bombina. Lineage (NCBI taxonomy): Eukaryota > Metazoa > Chordata > Amphibia > Anura > Bombinatoridae > Bombina > Bombina bombina. The sequence continues at coordinate 1,145,663,504 of NC_069503.1, read as the reverse complement.
TTAAAACCCACCACCCGCACACCCAACCCTACTCTAAAACCAACCCAATCCCCCCTTAAAAAAACCTAACACTACCCCCCTGAAGATCTCCCTACCTTGAGCCGTCTTCACCCAGCCGGGCACAAGTGGACCTCCAGAGGGGCAGAAGTCTTCATCCGATCCGGGCAGAAGAGGTCCTCCAAACGGCAGAAGTCTTCATCCAGGCCGCATCGTCTATCTTCATCCATATTCAATCCAGCCAACGCGGAGCCATCCTCTTCCATCGACGTCCTAACGAAGAATGAAGGTTCCTTTAAATGACATCATCCAAGGTGGCATCCCTTGAATTCCTATTGGCTGATAGGATTCTATCAGCCAATCGGAATTAAGGTAGGAAAAATCCTATTGGCTGATCCAATCAGCCAATAGGATTGAGCTCGCATTCTATTGGCTGTTCCAATCACCAATGACTTACGGCACTTTACTGCTGGCACCTAAGAAAATAAATTTTTTTTTTAAATCTCCCTTAAAAGTCTAACACACATCCCAAAAATAAACCCGCCAAGTAAAACCCCTATATCCGCCATCAAACCCACATCAGAACTAATAATAAAAGTATGAACCCCGAAACCGACAGACCCCCACAACGCAATATGTCTATTTAAACTATTAACCCCTAATCCTCTATTTACACACATCATGATCTACCTAATAAAAGTATTAACCCCAAAATCCGCCAACCCTAACATCGCAAACTACCTAATAAATGTATTAACCCCTAATCCATCATTACCCACATCGCAAAGTCTTTATTAAAACTATTAACCCCTAATCCGCCATTAACCCTCATCGCAAAGTCTCTATTAAAACTATTAACCCCTAATCCGCCATTAAGACACATTGCAACAAATCTTATAAATCTATTAACCCCTAATGCGCCAAACCCACACATCGCAATAATCCTAATAAAACTATTAAACCCTAATCCGCTCAAACCCTTACAGCACAATAACTAATTAAATTACTAAGCCCCCTAACCTAACACCCCCTAAATTAACCCCAATAACCTAAATGAAAAATTACTAAATTACAAACAATTAAAATAAAAAAGCTAACATTATTTAAAAGTAAATAAAAAACTAACGCCTAGATTTAGAGTTCTGCGTTAGCCGTCAAAAGCAGCATTAAGGGGTCCTAATGCTGCTTTTTACTGCCGCTGGTATTTAGAGTCAGCCAGGAAAGGGTCTAACGCTCACTTTCAAGCCGCAACTTTTCCATACCGCAGATCCCCTTACGCCAATTGCGTATCCTATATTTTTAATGGGATCTTCCTAACACCGGTATTTAGAGTCTTGGCTGAAGTGAGCAGTAGACCCTCTACCGACAAGACTCCAGCCGCAGAAAAAAGTCAGTAGTTAAGAGCTTTCTGGGCTAACGCCGGTTTATAAAGCTCTTAACTACTGTGCTATAAAGTACACTAACACCCATAAACTACCTATTTACCCCTAAACCGAGGTCCCCCCACATCGCCGTCACTATAAAAAATTTATTTAACCCCCTAATCTGCCGACCGCACACCGCCGCCACCTACATTATCCCTATGAAACCCTAATCTGTTGCCCCTAACATTGCTGACACCTACATAATATTTATTAACCCCTAATCTACACCCCAATGTCGCCGCTACCTTACCTACACTTATTAACCCCTAATCTGCCGACCGGACCTCGCCGCTACTCTAATAAAGTTATTAACCCCTAAACCGCCGCACTCCCGCCTTGTAAACCCTATATTAAATAGTATTAACCCCTAATCTGCCCTCCCTAACATCGCCGCCACCTAACTTCAAGTATTAACCCCTAATCTGCCGACCGGACCTCGCCGCTACTATAATAAATGTATTAACCCCTAAAGCTATGTCTAACCCTAACACCCCCCTAAATTAAATATAATTTTAATCTAACGAAATAAATTAACTCTTATTAACTAAAGTATTCCTATTTAAAACTAAATACTTACCTGTAAAATAAACCCTAATATAGCTACAATATAACGAATAATTATATTGTAGCTATTTTAGGATTTATATTTATTTTACAGGCAACTTTGTATTTATTTTAACTAGGTACAATAGCTATTAAATAGTTATTTACTATTTAATAGCTACCTAGATAAAATAATTACAAAATTACCTGTAAAATAAATCCTAACCTAAGTTACAATTAAACCTAACACTACACTATCAATAAATTAATTAAATAAATTACCTACAATTACATACAATTAAATAAACTAAACTAAATTACAAAAACAAACAAACACTAAATTACAAAAAATAAATAAAGATTACAAGAATTTTAAGCTAATTACACCTACTCTAAGCCCCCTAATAAAATAACAAAGCCCCCCAAAATAAAAAAAAATTCCCTACCCTAATCTAAATTACAAAAGTTAACAGCTTTATTACCAGCCATTAAAAGGGCTTTTTGCGGGGCATGCCCCAAAGTATTCAGCTCTTTTGCCTGTAAAAAAAAAACACAATACCACCCCCCAACATTACAACCCACCACCCACATACCCCTACTCTAACCCAAACCCCCCTTAAATAAACCTAACACTACCCCCCTGAAGATCTCCCTACCTTGAGCCGTGTTCACCCAGCCGGGCACCGATGGACCAAAAGAGGACATCCAGAGCGGCAGAAGTCTTCATCCTATCCGGGCAGAAGAGGACATCCGGACCGGCAGACATCTTCATCCAAGCGGCATCTTCTATCTTCATCCATCCGACGAGGAGCGGCTCCATCTTCAAGACCTCCGGCGCGGAACATCCTCTTCCTTCCGGCAACTACCGACGAATGAAGGTTCCTTTAAGTGACGTCATCCAATAGAATGCGAGCTCAATCTGATTGGCTGATTGGATCAGCCAATCGGATTGAACTTGAATCTGATTGGCTGATTCAATCAGCCAATCAGATTTTTCCTACCTTAATTCCGATTGGCTGATAGAATCCTATCAGCCAATCTGAATTCGAGGGACGCCTTCTTGGATGATGTCACTTAAAGGAACCTTCATTCGTAGGTAGTCGTCGGAAAGGAAGAGGATGTTCCGCGCCGGAGGTCTTGAAGATGGAGCCGCTCCTCGTCGGATGGATGAAGATAGAAGATGCCGCTTGGATGAAGATGTCTGCCGGTCCGGATGTCCTCTTCTGCCTGGATAGGATGAAGACTTCTGCCGCTCCGGATGTCCTCTTTTGGTCCATCGGTGCCCGGCTGGGTGAACACGGCTCAAGGTAGGGAAATCTTCAGGGGGGTAGTGTTAGGTTTATTTAAGGGGGGTTTGGGTTAGAGTAGGGGTATGTGGGTGGTGGGTTGTAATGTTGGGGGGTCGTATTGTGTTTTTTTTTACAGGCAAAAGAGCTGAATACTTTGGGGCATGCCCCGCAAAAAGCCCTTTTAAGGGCTGTTAATAGAGCTGTTAACTTTTGTAATTTAGATTAGGGTAGAGAATTTTTTTTATTTTGGGGGCTTTGTTATTTTATTAGGGGCTTAGAGTAGGTGTAATTAGCTTAAAATTCTTGTAATCTTTTTTTATTTTTTGTAATTTAGTGGGGGGTTTTTTGTAATTTAGTTTAGTTTATTTAATTGTATGCAATTTTAGGTAATTTATTTAATTAATTTATTGATAGTGTAGTGTTAGGTTTAATTGTAACTTAGGTTAGGATTTATTTTGCAGGTAATTTTGTAATTATTTTAACTAGGTAGCTATTAAATAGTAAATAACTATTTAATAGCTATTGTACCTAGTTAAAATAAATACAAAGTTGCCTGTAAAATAAATATAAATCCTAAAATAGCTACAATATAATTATTCGTTATATTGTAGCTATATTAGGGTTTATTTTACAGGTAAGTATTTCGTTTTAAATAGGAATACTTTAGTTAATAAGATTTAATTTTTTTCGTTAGATTAAAATTATATTTAATTTAGGGGGGTGTTAGGGTTAGACTTAGCTTTAGGGGTTAATACATTTATTATAGTAGCGGCGAGGTCCGGTCTGCAGATTAGGGGTTAATACTTGAAGTTAGGTGGCGGCGATGTTAGGGAGGGCCGATTAGGGGTTAATACTATTTATTATAGGGTTTGCGAGGCAGGAGTGCGGCGGTTTAGGAGTTAATAACTTTATTAGAGTAGCTGCGAGGTCCGGTCGGCAGATTAGGGGTTAATAAGTGTAGGTAAGGTAGCGGCGACATTGGGGGGGCAGATTAGCGGGTAATAAATATAATATAGGTGTCGGCGATGTTAGGGGCAGCAGATTAGGGGTACATAGGTATAATGTAGGTTGCGGCGGTGTCCGCAGAGGCAGATTAGGGGTTAATTGTGTAATGCAGGTGTCAGCGATAGCGGGGGCGGCAGATTAGGGGTTAATAAGTGTAAGGTTAGGGGTGTTTAGACTTGGGGTACATGTTAGGGTGTTAGGTGCAGACTTAGAAACTGTTTCCCCATAGGAAACAATGGGGCTGCGTTTGGAGCTTAACCCTGCTTTTTTGCAGGCGTTAGGTTTTTTTTCTGCCCAAACTGCCCCATTGTTTCCTATGGGGGAATCGTGCACGAGCACGTTTTTCAAGCTAGCCACTACCGTAAGCAACGCTGGTATTGAGGGTTGAAGTGGCGGTATATATGCCTTTACGCTCCCTTTTTGGAGCCTAACGCAGCCCTTCAGAGAACTCTAAATACCAGCGTTGTTTAGAAGCAGTGCTAGAAAAAAAACACTCGTAGCTAACGCACCCCTTCGGCCGCAAAACTCTAAATCTAGGTGTAAAATTAAATTAATCTAAGATTACAAAAAATAAAAAAGTCTAACATTACATAAAATTAATAAACCAAATGATCAAAAATAAAAAAAATAAACCTAATCCCTATGAAAATAAAAATCCCCCCCAAAATAAAAACTCCCCCTAATCTAATACTAAACTAACAATAGCCATTAAAAGGGCCTTTTGTAGGGCATTGCCCTAAGTTAAATAGCTCTTTTCCTTAAAAAATACTAAGTCCCCCCTCAACAGTAAAACCCCCCACCCACCAAACCCCCCAAAATTAAAATACCTAACAGTAAAAAATACTATACTATCCATTGCCCCTAAAGGGGCATTTGTATGGGCATTGTCCTTAAAGGGCATTCAGCTATTTTACTGCCCTTAAAAGGGCATTCAGCTCTTTTAAGATTGCCCAATAAATCCCTAATCTAAAAAAACCAAATCCCCAAAAAATAAAAAAAGCCTAAATCTAACCCCACAAATAGGTAATCACCTTTCTTGAAGTCCGGTGGAGAAGGTCCTGTTCCAGGCGGTGAAGTCTTCTTTCAAGCGGCCGACATCTTCTTCCAAACGGGACCTCTCCTTTCTTCATCCAACCAAGCCGGTGCGGACCGGAGACGAGCGCGGAGCAGGACCGGCGACCCTGGAGCCATGAAGCGTGGAAGATCCTCTTCATACGATCGCCGACGTACACTGAATAGTGAATTCAAGGTACGCGTTTTAAAAATGGCGTGCCTTGCATTCCTATTGGCTGATTTGAGTCTTCAAATTCAAACCAGCCAATAGGATGAGAGCTACTGAAATCCTATTGGCTGTTCAAATCAGTTGTAGGGGTTTGGAGGATTAGGGTTTAATAGATTTATTAGGATTATTGCGTTGTGGGTTAATAGCGGATTAGGGGTTAATAGTTTTATTAGGTTTATTGTGCTGTGGGTTAATGACGGATTAGGGGTTAATAGTTTTATTAGGTTTATTGCATTGTGATTTAATGGCAGATTAGGGGTTAATAGTTTTTTAAGGTTCATTGCGTTGTGGGTTAATGGCGGAGTAGGGGTTTAATAGTTTTATTAGGTAGATTGCGGTGTGGGTAAATGATAGATTAGGGGGTTAATACATTTATTAGGCATATTGCGATATGGGTTAATGGCAGATTAGGGGTTAATACATTTATTAGGTTTATTGCGATGTGGATTAATGGCGGATTAAAGGGTTAATATACTTTTGTCTAGATTACGAGTTTTGCGGTATGAGTGAAAAAGCAGTGTTAAGGCTCTTTTTCACTACCGCTGGCATTACGAGTCTTGCAGGTTTAGCTGCACCGCACACTTTTTTGGCCGTAACATAACTACCGCAGCTTTACAAAAGTCCTTTTTCAATGGGACTTCCTTTGCACCGGTATTACGAGTTTGCCTGGGAGGCCAAAAAGTGAGCGGTAGAGCCAATACCGTCAAGATCCATACCGTAAACTGCAAGTCAGTAGTTATGGGTTTTATGTTACAACGCGGTACCATAAAACTCATAACTAAAGTGCTAAAAAGTACACTAACACCCATAAACTACCTATTAACCCCTAATCTGCTGCCCCCAAAATCGCAACCACTATACTAAAGTTATTAACCCCTAAACCTAACTCTAAGTCTAACCCTAACACCCACTAACTTTAATGTAATTAAAATAAATCTAAATAAAAATGACTATCATTAACAAAATAATTCATATTTAAAACTAAATACTTACCTGTAAAACAAACCCTAAGCTAGCTACAATATAACAAATAGTTACATTGTAGCTATCTTAGGTTTTATTTTTATTTCACAGCTAACTTTGTATTTATTTTAACTAGGTAGACTAGTTATTAACTATTTACTAGCTACCTAGCTGAAATAAATACAAATTTATCTGTAAAATAAAACCTAACCTGAGTTACACTAAAACCTAACCTTACACTACAATTAAATAAATTACATTTATTAAATACAATTAACTAAATTACAAAAACAAACAAACAAACACTAAATTACACAAAATAAAAAAGAAATTATCAAATTTTTAAACTAATTACACCTAATCTAATAGCCCTATCAAAATAAAAAAGCCCCCCTAAGTAAAAAAAAAACCCTAGCCTAAACTAAACTGACAATAGCCCTTAAAAGGGCCTTTTTCGGGGCATTGCCCCAAAGAAATCGGCTCTTTTACCTGTAAAAAAAAAATACAAACACCTCCCCAACAGTAAAACCCACCACCCACACAATCAAACCCCCAAATAAAAACCTACCTTTACCTAAAAAAACTAAGCTCCCCATTGCTCTGAAAAAGGGCATTTGAATGGGCATTGCCCTTAAAAGGGCATTTAGCTATTTTTCTGCCCAAACCCTAAGCTAAAAATAAAACCCACCCAATAAACCCTTAAAAAAACCTAACACTAACCCCCGAAGATCCACTTACAGTTTTTGAAGACCCGACATCCATCCTCAACGAAGCGGCAGAAGTCCTCAGTGAAGCCGGCAGAAGTCTTCATCCAAGCGAGCCGAAGTCTTCATCCAAGCCGGCAGAAGTCTTCATCCAGACGGCATCTTCTATCTTCATCCATCCGGCGTGGAGCGGCTCCATCTTCAAGACATCTGGCGCGGAGCATCCTCTTCTTCAGACGGCTGTTCTCGAATGAAGGTTCCTTTAATTAACGTCATCTACGATGGCGTCCCTTGAATTTCGATTGGCTGATAGAATTCTATCAGCCAATCAGAATTAAAGGTGAAAAAATCCTATATGCTGATGCAATCAGCCAATAGGATTGAGCTTCAATCCTATTGGTTGATCCAATCAGCCAATAGGATTGAGCTCGCATTCTTATTGCTGTTACCCCCACACACCTGTGCATAATATTTTTTGGATTATTAAATTAAGGAGATTACTCTGATCTAATTATAATATTTGTTTTACAGATAGTAGATTATACTACATACCAATGAATTAGCACAATTAATCCTATTGTTTCTGCTGTCTTTTCCTTGTATATTGTTCTATGGTAATATCTGCTGGGGTACACATATGGTCTGATGTGGTTATATATCTGGCATAAATGGTATATATTGGGTACACATCTTGTCTGGGGTCTGATGTTGTGGTTATGTATATGGAAGAAAGGATATATCATGGGTACACATGTGGTCTGATGTGGTTTTATATCCGGTATAAATAATCATCATGCGGTAGACATCTGATCTGATGTTAAACAATCTATATATTTGCAATAAAATGTCATTAAGGAGTAAATATATATTATGGGGCCTGATGTTGTGTATATAAATTTAGTGTTAGGGGTTAAGTGTTATTTTTTTATCTAATTTTTTTTAAGATTAGGGATTTTTTTCTCTGGGCAGCAAAAGAGCTAAATGCCCTTTTAAGGGCAATGCCCAGCCAAATGCCCTTTTCAGGGCACTTTTTAGAGTAGTTTCTTTTTTAGATAGTTTTATTTTAACGGTGGTTGGGGAGTTAATGTTAGGTGTATTTTTTCTTCACAAAAAGAGCTTGATCGCTTTTGGGCAATGCCCTACAAAAGGCCCTTGTAAGGGCTATTGTAGTTTAATAGAGACTTTAACCCTTTAAGGACACAGCTTTCTGTTTGTTCAATTGTTTTATGACGGAAAAATTCCGTCATATGTCCTTAAGAGGTTAAACTATGTTTTAACTATTTTTGTTCATTAAAGCAGTGGTTTTAAGCTCACAAAGTGCCTCCTGAGTGCAGCTCATTTTGTCTATTTGTAGTTTAGTTTTAGAATATTTTTTTTATTATTATTTTGGGGTTTTAGAATAGGTATAACGTTTTATTTTTGGTAATTTGTTATTTTGTGTAATGTTAGTTTGTTTTTTGTTTTTTAGTTTGTTTAACCAATGTTAGTTTTTTTTCTAAGTAATGTAAGGTTGGGTTTTTTTTTGGTAATGGTACGTTTTTTTTTTTGTTTTTTTTTAAATATTCTTTTATTGAGGTTTTGCGTTAAGGTGAACATACAATAAATGCCATGTTATATTAATGACACAAATTTCAAATAAGTGATAGACAATACAAGTTGAAGAAAAGATGAATGTCAAGATATGGCCTTCTGAAACCTCCATTTTACAATAAAGATAGATTACATGAGAGACTATTTAGCTGGCCACTTGCTGGCCATTTTGTTAGGAAAAGTGGTTAATACAAAATAGTCATATCAGTGGCCCCATGGGGCCCAATGATGTTTAGTGAGTATATAAATATCTGAACTACAAAGGAACTAAAGCATAATCATAAAAACAATAAAATGCAAACTTGCCTTAGATCCAATATAGTTTAACAGCACCGTTTGAATTAATGTAGAATACATGTGAGCTTAATAAGGGAGCTATAGTAGGTGTAGACAAATGTAGAGTATATAGATAATCAAATGCTGTGATGTCTGCTGGATAAATGAACTGAGGAGGAGTTATTTTAGGGATGCAACTTATTTATAGGGGATACTTATAGATACGTACAGCGGCTAATAGAGTCTAGCTGAGTGGTGTTAATTAGATAGGTGGGGAATGTTACTTGAGATAGTCTATCTGTGGTGGAGGGATGAACTAAACCTGTAGAATCCTTTGTACACCTTGGGTAATGGGGAGTTGTCAGGGAACAATTACAGAGCAAGGGTTAGAATTGTTCTCCAGTGAGATAAAGTCAAGAAGTGATTGCTAAGGTTCATCAGCTTAGTGCAATGCTTTATACATTCAATCATCTTATGGAGCTAATTGTACCTTAGGGTAAGCTGTCTCTTGACGTGTTAGAACTTTATTTCCATAGGCCTAGATTTGGAGTTTGGCGGTAGCCGTGAAAACCAGCGTTAGAGGCTCCTAACGCTGGTTTTAGGCTAACTCCGGTATTTGGAGTCACTCAAAAAAGGGTCTAACGCTCACTTTTCAGCCGCGACTTTTCCATACCGCAGATCCCCTTACGTCAATTGCGTATCCTATCTTTTCAATGGAATTTTTCTAACTCCAGTATTTAGAGTCGTGTCTGAAGTGAGCGTTAGAAATCTAACGACAAAACTCCAGCCGCAGTAAAAAGTCAGTAGTTAAGAGCTTTTTGGGCTAACGCCGGTTCATAAACCTCTTAACTACTGTACTCTAAAGTACACTAACACCCATAAACTACCTATGTACCCCTAAACCGAGGTCCCCCCACATCGCCGCCACTCGATTAAATTTTTTTAACCCCTAATCTGCCGACCGCCACCTACGTTATACTTATGTACCCCTAATCTGCTGCCCCTGACACCGCCGACCCCTGTATTATATTTATTAACCCCTAATCTGCCCCCCACAACGTCGCCGCCAGCTACCTACAATAATTAACCCCTAATCTGCCGACCGCAAAGCGCTGCCACCTACATTATAGCTATGTACCCCTAATCTGCTGCCCCTAACACCGCCGACCCCTATATTATATTTATTAACCCCTAATCTGCCCCCCTCAACGTCGCCTCCACCTGCCTACACTTATTAACCCTTAATCTGCCGAGCGGACCGCACCGCTACTATAATAAAGTTATTAACCCCTAATCCGCCTCACTAACCCTATAATAAATAGTATTAACCCCTAATCTGCCCTCCCTAACATCGCCAACACCTAACTTCAATTATTAACCCCTAATCTGCCGACCGGAGCTCACCGCTATTCTAATAAATGTATTAACCCCTAAAGCTAAGTCTAACCCTAACACTAACACCCCCCTAACTTAAATATAATTTTAATCTAACGAAATTAATTAACTCTTATTAAATAAATTATTCCTATTTAAAGCTAAATACTTACCTGTAAAATAAATCCTAATATAGCTACAATATAAATTATAATTACATTGTAGCTATTTTAGGATAAATATTTATTTTACAGGCAACTTTGTAATTATTTTAACCAGGTACAATAGCTATTAAATAGTTAAGAACTATTTAATAGCTACCTAGTTAAAATAATTACAAAATTACCTGTAAAATAAATCCTAACCTAAGTTACAATTAAACCTAACACTATACTATCATTAAATTAATTAAATAAAATACCTATAATTACCTACAATTAAACCTAACACTACACTATCAATACATTAATTAAATACAATATCTACAAATAACTACAATGAAATAAACTAACTAAAGTACAAAAAATAAAAAAGAACTAAGTTACAAAAAATAAAAAAATATTTACAAACATAAGAAAAATATTACAACAATTTTAAACTAATTACACCTACTCTAAGCCCCCTAATAAAATAACAAAGACCCCCAAAATAAAAAATGCCCTACCCTATTCTAAATTACTAAAGTTCAAAGCTCTTTTACCTTACCAGTCCTGAACAGGGCCCTTTGCGGGGCATGCCCCAAGAAGTTCAGCTCTTTTGCCTGTAAAAAAAAACATACAATACCCCCCCCCAACATTACAACCCACCACCCACATACCCCTAATCTAACCCAAACCCCCCTTAAATAAACCTAACACTAAGCCCCTGAAGATCATCCTACCTTGTCTTCACCTCACCAGGTATCCCGATCCGTCCTGGCTCCAAAATCTTCATCCAACCCAAGCGGGGGCTGGCGATCCATCATCCGGTGGGTGAAGAGGTCCAGAAGAGGCTCCAAAGTCTTCATCCTATCCGGGAAGAAGAGGCGATCCGGACCGGCAACCATCTTGATCCAAGCGGCATCTTCTATCTTCATCCGATGACGACCGGCTCGATCCTGAAGTCCTCCACTGCGGACCCATCTTCTTCCGGCGACATCCAACTGAAGAATGATGGTTCCTTTAAGGGACGTCATCCAAGATGGCGTCCCTCGAATTCCGATTGGCTGATAGGATTCTATCAGCCAATCTGAATTAAGGTAGGAATATTCTGATTGGCTGATGGAATCAGCCAATCAGAATCAAGTTCAATCCGAATGGCTGATCCAATCAGCCAATCAGATTGAGCTCGCATTCTATTGGCTGTTCCGATCAGCCAATAGAATGCGAGCTCAATCTGATTGGCTGATTGGATCAGCCAATCGGATTGAACTTGATTCTGATTGGCTGATTCCATCAGCCAATCAGAATATTCCTACCTTAATTCCGATTGGCTGAGAGAATTCTATCAGCCAATCGGAATTCGAGGGACGCCATCTTGGATGACGTCCCTTAAAGGAACCGTCATTCTTCAGTTGGACGTCGCCGGAAGAAGATTGGGTCCGCGGTGGAGGTCTTCAGGATGGAGCCGGTCGTCATCGGATGAAGATAGAAGATGCCGCTTGGATCAAGATGGTTGCCGGTCCGGATCGCCTCTTCTTCCCAGATAGGATGAAGACTTTGGAGCCTCTTCTGGACCTCTTCAGCCACCGGATGATGGATCGCCAGCCCCCGCTTGGGTTGGATGAAGATTTTGGAGCCAGGACGGATCGGTGATACCTGGTGAGGTGAAGACAAGGTAGGATGATCTTCAGGGGCTTAGTGCTAGGTTTATTTAAGGGGGGTTTGGGTTAGATTAGGGGTATGTGGGTGGTGGGTTGTAATGTTGGGGGGGGGGGGGTATTGTATGTTTTTTTTTACAGGCAAAAGAGCTGAACTTCTTGGGGCATGCCCCGCAAAGGGCCCTGTTCCGGGCTGGTAAGGTAAAAGAGCTTTGACCTTTAGTAATTTAGAATAGGGTAGGGCATTTTTTATTTTGGGGGTCTTTGTTATTTTATTAGGGGGCTTAGAGTAGGTGTAATTAGTTTAAAATTGTTGTAATATTTTTCTTATGTTTGTAAATATTTTTTTATTTTTTGTAACTTAGTTCTTTTTTATTTTTTGTACTTTAGTTAGTTTATTTCATTGTAGTTATTTGTAGATATTGTATTTAATTAATGTATTGATAGTGTAGTGTTAGGTTTAATTGTAGGTAATTGTCGGTATTTTATTTAATTAATTTAATGATAGTATAGTGTTAGGTTTAATTGTAACTTAGGTTAGGATTTATTTTACAGGTAATTTTGTAATTATTTTAACTAGGTAACTATTAAATAGTTCTTAACTATTTAATAGCTATTGTACCTGGTTAAAATAATTACAAAGTTGCCTGTAAAATAAATATTAATCCTAAAATAGCTACAATGTAATTATAATTTATATTGTAGCTATATTAGGATTTATTTTACAGGTAAGTATTTAGCTTTAAATAGGAATAATTTATTTAATAAGAGTTAATTAATTTCGTTAGATTAAAATTATATTTAACTTAGGGGGGTGTTAGTGTTAGGGTTAGACTTAGCTTTAGGGGTTAATACATTTATTAGAAAAGCGGTGAGCTCCGGTCGGCAGATTAGGGGTTAATAATTGAAGTTAGGTGTCGGTGATGTTAGGGAGGGCAGATTAGGGGTTAATACTATTTATTATAGGGTTAGTGAGGCGGATTAGGGGTTAATAACTTTATAATAATAGCGGTGCGGTCCGCTCGGCAGATTAGGGGTTAATAAGTGTAGGCAGGTGGAGGCGACGTTGTGGGCGGCAGATTAGGGGTTAATAAATATAATATAGGGGTCGGCGATGTTAGGGCAGCAGATTAGGGGTACATAAGGATAATGTAAGTAGCGGCGGTTTACGGAGCGGCAGATTAGGGGTTAAAAATAATATGCAGGGGTCAGCGATAGCGGGGGCGGCAGATTAGGGGTTAATAAGCGTAAGGTTAGGGGTGTTTAGACTCGGGGTACATGTTAGGGTGTTAGGTGCAGACGTAGGAAGTGTTTCCCCATAGCAAACAATGGGGCTGCGTTAGGAGCTGAACGCGGCTTTTTTGCAGGTGTTAGGTTTTTTTTCAGCTCAAACAGCCCCATTGTTTCCTAAGGGGGGAATCGTGCACAAGCATGTTTTTGAGGCTGGCCGCTTGCGTAAGCAACTCTGGTATCGAGAGTTGAAGCTGCGTTAAATATGCTCTACGCTCCTTTTTTGGAGCCTAACGCAGCCTTTATGTGGACTCTCAATACCAGAGTTATTTTTATGGTGCGGCCAGAAAAAAGCCGGCGTTAGCTACGCGGGTCCTTACCGACAAAATTTTAAATCTAGCCGATAGTTTGTATAGTTTGTATATGTATTTAGTTAGTTTGTGACACGGGTAGTTCTTTACAAAAACTGAAAGCTACTCTGTTCTCACTAACTCTCAGATATGCAGCATTAAATAGATTATACTGTACTGCCTCTGCCGCTGACAGCACAGTAACGCCTAGATTTAGAGTTTTGTCGGTAAAAAGCCGCGTAGCTAAAGCTGCCTTTTTTCCCAACGCACCCTTAAGACAACGCTGGTATTTAGAGTTGTCTGAGGGGCTGCGTTAGGCTCAAAAAAGGGTGTGTTGAGCCTAACTTAGCTCCATTTCAACCCTCAATACCAGCGTTGCTTACGGTAGCGGTAAGCTGGGAAAACGTGCTCGTGCACAATATCCTCATAGGAAACAATGGGGCAGTTTTGGCTAAAAAAAAAACCTAACACCTGCAAAAAAGCAGCGTTCAGCTCCTAACGCAGCCCCATTGTTTCCTATGGGGAAACAATTTCTAAGTCTGCACCTAACACCCTAACATGAACCCCGAGTCTAAACACCCCTAACCTTACACTTATTAACCCCTAATCTTCCGACCCCGCTATCGCTGACCCCTGCATATTATTATTAACCCCTAATCTTCTGCTCCGGACACCGCCGCAACCTACATTATCCCTATGAACCCCTAATCTGCTGCCCCTAACACCGCCGACCCCTATATTATATTTATTAACCCCTAATCTGCCCCCCCAACATCGCCGCTACCTTACCTACACTTATTAACCACTAATCTGCCGATTAGACCTCGCCGCCACTATAATAAATGTATTAACCCCTAAACTGCCGCACTCCCACCTCGCAAACACTATAATAAATTGTATTAACCCCTAATCTGCCCTCCCTAACATCGCCGCCACCTACCTACAATTATTAACCCCTAATCTGCCGCCCGCACCGTCGCCGCTACTATAATAAAGTTATTAACCCCTAAACATAACTCTAACCCTAACACCCCCCCTAACATAAATATAATTTATATTAAATGAAATAATATCCCTAAAATTAACTAAATTATTCCTATTTAAAACTAAATACTTACCTATAAAATAAACCCTAATATAGCTACAATATAACTAATAGTTACATTGTAGCTATTTTAGGATTTATATTTATTTTACAGGCAACTTTGTATTTATTTTAACTAGGTACAATAGCAATTAAATAGTTAATAACTATTTAATAGCTACCTAGTTAAAATAAGTACAAAATTACCTGTAAAATAAATCCTAAGTTACAATTAAACCTAACACTACACTATCATTAAATTAATTAAATAAATTACCTACAATTACATAAAATAAAATACAATAAAATAAATTATTCTATAATACAAAAAAACCCAAACACTAATTTACAAAAAATAAAAAAGAATTACAAGCAGTTTAAACTAATTACACCTAATTTAAGTCCCCTAATAAAATAAAAAAGCCCCCCAAAATAAAAAATTCCCTACCCTATTCTAAAATACAAAAGTAATCAGCTCTTTTACCAGCCCTTAAAAGGTCTTTTTGCCCCAAAGTAATCAGCTCTTTTGCAGGAAAATAAAAATACAACCCCCCCCAACATTACAACCCACCACCCACATACCCCTACTCTAACCCACCCAAACCCCCCTTTAAAAAACCTATTGCTAACCCCCTGAAGATCTCCCTACCTTGAGTCGTCTTCACTCAGCCGAGCCAAATTCTTCACCCAAGGTGCGCAGAGGAGGTCCATCATCCGGTAGAAGTGTTCATCCAAGCGGGGCAAGAAGAGGTCCTCCATCCGGTAGAAGTCTTCATCTAAGCGGGGCAAGAAGAGGTCCTCCATCCGGTAGAAGTCTTCATCCAGGCGGCGTCTTCAATCTTCATCCATCCGGAGCGGAGTGGAGCCATCTTTAAAGGAGCCAACGCGGAGCCATCCTCTGCTACCGACGGTCTAACGACGAATGAAGGTTCCTTTAAGGGACGTCATCCAAGATGGCGTCCCTTCAATTCTGATTGGCTGATAGAATTCTATCAGCCAATCGGAATTAAGGTAGAAAAAATCTGATTGGCTGATACAATCAGCCAATCAGACTTGAAGTTTAATCCGATTGGCTGATCCAATCAGCTAATCGTATTGAACTTGCATTCTATTGGCTGATCGGAACAGGTGTAATTAAATTTGATTAAAAATAGGGGCACTTTAATTCATCAAAATTTACATTTCACTCCTGTTGTGAAAAAATACCTTTTAAACTTGACAGCAGCTCGTCGCAAAGCCTCTTCCTGGGTCTAAAATGAGGAATTAGGCTTCCTCCAATCACGGCGTTGAATCAGAAGCCATGATTGGAGGATGACCTATCCATTTCTGACGTCAAATGGCTTGCGACGACCGGAGGAAGCTGGAGCTGCTGTCAAGATTAAAAGGTAAGTTTTTTTTCACAACACGAGTGAAATGTAAATTTTGATGAATTTAAAGTGCCCCTGTTTTTAATCGAATTTTTAAAAAACGGGCACTTTAGCATCAAAGTCACTTTAAAAGGGCCTTTTGTAGGGCATTGCCCTAAGTTTAACAGCTCTTTTACCTGTAAAAAATTACAAACACCCCCCCAACAGTAAGACCCACCACCCAACCAACCTCCCCCAAAATGAAAAACCTAACTCTAAAAAAAATAAATAAGCTACCCATTGCCCTGAAAAGGGCATTTGTATAGGCATTGCCCTTAAAAGGGCAATCAGGTCTTTTGGATTGCCCTTAAAAGGGCATTTAGCTCTTTTGCGAACACAAAAAAAAAGGGAATAGGATGAGAGCTGCTGAAATCCTATTGTCTGTTCAAATTGACTGATCTTGTAATTTTAATTTAAAGTTAGGGGGTTGTTAGGTTAGGGGTTAATAGTTGAATGTAGTTGTTTGCGATGTGGGGGGCTGTCAGTTTAGGGGTTAATATCTTTATTTAGTGGCGGCGATGTCGGGGAGCGGCGGAATAGGGGTTAATATTTTTTATTAGTGGTGGCGATGTCGGGAGCGGAAGATTAGGGGTTAATAGGTTTAATATAGTGTTTGCGATGCAGGAAGGTGGCGGTTTAGGGGTAGTTTATGGGTGTTTAGTGTACTTTGTAGAACTTTAGATATGAGTTTTGTGAAACATTTTTGTTTCGCTAAACCCATAACTACTGCTCTCAGAAGGTGGTATGTATCGTGTCGGTGTAGGCTAGACCGCTATCATTTTAGCCTCACCGCAAAACTTGTAAGGATTGACATTTGCGTTACAGGCTAAAATGCTTGCGGCTTATCTATACCGACAAGACTCGTAATGGCTGAGTTGCTGTTTTAACGCTGAAATGGCTATTTTTCAGCATTAAAACCCGCAATGCACCGTAACACAAAACTCGTAATCTATATAAATATTAGCTATATTATAAATAGTCAGTAGAACATATTAACTACATATCACTTTAACAGAGGTTTTTGTGTTGCTACAAGGGCACACAATAGGGAGAAACCTACAAAATCATAACTTTGCTAAGCAAGCACACACCAGTACATGTCAGAGTAGGGAGATAGATAAGTTAAACTATATAGTAACAGTAAGGTAAAGTAGTATGTGAGCCCCATGTTAGATTTAACTTCCTGGAGATGTCCATCATAGCATCTAGTATCTAACCTGGTAGGTAAGGGATCACACCTCCGGTAGAAATGTAGCCAATCCCTAATCTATGGCACTTTGGTGTGGATTCTATCTGTTGCAGCAATATAGTTTGAGCTCCGGAGAAGTTATGTTGCAAGGGTTCACCAAAGGCATAAGGGTCCTTTAGAATGGTAAAGCCCTGGACCTTTGGTATGCAGGAAGACCTCCTGAGCTGTAATGGTGTAGAATCTTTGTCCCAAGCTCTTGTATCACTGGGCTGTAAAGGTCCATAAGAAGCAGCTGAGACTGAATGTAAAGTAGATAATTATTTGCTCGTTTTCACAACAACTAGGCTGGAAACCTCTAGTGTACCCTCTAGTGTACTAATCATTCCAGATGTCTCAATTCCATGGTCGCTGTTGCCTGTAACAGGTTGCTGCGATGTAGGTAAACTCGGAGTAGAAGTATGTTGAGCAGCGTCAGACTCCGGTCCTGCCGGGAATTCCAAAATGTGGAGACTGTTCTCGGTCAGAGGGGGCTGCTCTGTGTACCTCACAGGAGAGGCTGCATAATGTGCTGTAATGGCTAAAAGCATTGATCCAACCTCATTCTTTAGCTGCTGGTAGTGCTGCGTAAAGGCGTTCTGCATTGTGCGCTCCCATACTTCCACGGCCTCCATTGTATTCCGCATCCCACACACTTAATAGTAACGTGGTGAGTAGCTGATTGCCCTGTATATTATTGTGATCCCTTTTGACAAGCAGACTCAGAGCTGTAAACTTGGTAACCCCGGAACGTTTTGTTTTTTAATAGTAATGCTAGTTGTTGTTTTGTTTTAAAGGTAAAATTAGATTTCTTTTTTACTTTCACAGTTAAGTTTTTATTTTTTTAAAGGTAGTAAGTTTTTTTTTTGTAAAGTTAGGTTTAGTCTATTTTGGGTTAACTTAGGGGGTGTTAGGTTAGGAGGTTTAGATGTTAGTGGGTTATTTTGCGTTAGGGGAATGGTGGTTTAGGGGTTAATATTGTAGTGGATTACTTTGCGGTAGGGGCTGGTGCCTTAGGGATTAATAGTTTAGTAGGGACTTTGCAGTGGGCTATGTGGTGGTTTAGGGGTTATTAAAATTGGGGTCTTATGGCGAACTGGGTTCTATGGGAGAATAGGTTATCACGCGCGATAGTGTAAGTTCGGCTTTTTGCAAAAGATTTACTTCTAGTGCAGTTGCCACTCTAGAGAAAGCGCTAATTAGTGCACCACTAATCACTGATTACTCATTATTTTATAATATAAAGGTCAGTTATTGTGATATGTGCAGTTCTTCTAATGTGCTGTATGTTTTAAAATCTATTCTGCACCACTAGATCAGCCTCAATTTAGTGATTCAGCTCAAGAATAATCTTGCTTGTGTTATATAAAGATCTAACAGGCAGTGTAGTGACAGCATGAAAACATAACTGTGTAACGAATATAACCGCTCACAGAGACAGTACAGGCTGGTTACAACATGACCTGCTGTGACACTACAGACTATTTAAGGTTGTGTATATGAGGTTCCTTCCTCTTGTCCCCAGAACGTCACAAGGTCCTGTCTACCCCACCCCTTGTACGCGCTATTGATATCTCTGTTCAGCTGCTGTGTTTTTCTGTCACTGATGCAGCTGCTGGCATGAAGATAAAACAATGAAAAAAAAATGATGTGTCTTCTAAAGAAAAAAAGTTAAGTTTTTGAATATGAAAAAAATAAACATAAAATAACAGTGGTTACTTCTGGCTACTAGACTTGTGCAGAATAATTTGGTTTGTCCGAATATTCTTTGGCTGCACTATTTGTCATTTGTTTAATTTTAAGTAAAATTAATTCTGAATATTCGTAGAACATTTACATTCCTTTTTGTTGGCGCTGGAGAGTTGCGCTAACCCGCTCCTCTTCACAAAGCTCCTGCCACGCTAATAGGAGGCTTACACTAAAGGTAATTTAATGTAAAGAAATGAATACAGATGAATTTCGTTTGTGCACTCATTTGGATATTTGTTTTGTTAAAACAAACTGAATATACGTTTTTTGTTACGAATTTGCATTTGTAACAAAACTGGTTAATATGTATCTGTCAGCTTTAGCTAATGATAGTTGCCCTTTGGCTGAGAGAATATACACATACACATATATAAAGACACAAAAACACATGCACACATACGAACACATGCACATATACACATGCATAAACACATGCACACACTTATACACAAACACACACACACTTACACCCACACACACAAACACACACATATACACAAACACTTATACCCACACACACACAAACACATGTACACACTTATATACACACACAAACGCACACTTATACACACACACTTATACACACATGCACACTTATACACACACACATATACACGCACACACTTATACACACACACAAGCGCACACACTTATATACACACACATACACACATAAACACATGCACACACTTATACTAACACACAAAAACACATGCACACACTTATATACACACACACACTTATACCCACACACAAACACACGCACACACTTATACACACAGACACACACACAAACACATGCACACACACACAAGCACATGCACACACTTATACCCACACACACAAATACACACACATACACACACACAAACACATTATACCCACAAACACACACATACACACAAACACATGCACACACTTATACCCACACACACGCACACTTATACACACACACACAAAGACATACACAGACACAGACATACACAAAAAAGAGTTGATGCACAGCCCAGCAAACTACCCTAAGAATCAATACAGAACTAATGAAAACACAGCACAGCAAACTGCTTGTTTTCTGTCAGAGCAGACAAGTTTAGCAGCCTGGTAAGATTAGCAGCCCGGTAAGTTTAGCAGGTCGGTAAGTTTAGCAGCTCGGTAAGTTTAGCAGCCCGGTAAGTTTAGCAGCCTGGTAAGATTAGCAGCCCGGTAAGTTTAGCAGCTCGGTAAGTTTAGCAGCTCGGTAAGTTTAGCAGGTCGGTAAGTTTAGCAGCTCGGTAAGTTTAGCAGCTCGGTAAGTTTAGCAGCCCGGTAAGTTTAGCAGCCCGGTAAGTTTAGCAGCTCGGTAAGTTTAGCAGCTCGGTAAGTTTAGCATCCCGGTAAGTTTAGCAGCTCGGTAAGTTTAGCAGCCCGGTAAGTTTAGCAGCTCGGTAAGTTTAGCATCCCGGTAAGTTTAGCAGCTAGGTAAGTTTAGCAGCCCGGTAAGTTTAGCAGCTCGGTAAGTTTAGCAGCCCGGTAAGTTTAGCAGCTCGGTAAGTTTAGCAGCTCGGTAAGTTTAGCAGCCCGGTAAGTTTAGCAGCTCGGTAAGTTTAGCAGCCCGGTAAGTTTAGCAGCTCGGTAAGTTTAGCAGCCCGGTAAGTTTAGCAGCTCGGTAAGTTTAGCAGCTCGGTAAGTTTAGCAGCCCGGTAAGTTTAGCAGCCCGGTAAGTTTAGCAGCTCGGTAAGTTTAGCAGCCCGGTAAGTTTAGCAGCCCGGTAAGTTTAGCAGCTCGGTAAGTTTAGCAGCTCGGTAAGTTTAGCAGCTCGGTAAGTTTAGCAGCTCGGTAAGTTTAGCAGCCCGGTAAGTTTAGCAGCTCGGTAAGTTTAGCAGCTCGGTAAGTTTAGCAGCCCGGTAAGTTTAGCAGCTCGGTAAGTTTAGCAGCTCGGTAAGTTTAGCAGCCCGGTAAGTTTAGCAGCTCGGTAAGTTTAACAGCTCTGTAGGTTTAGCAGCTCGGTAAGTTTAGCAGCCCGGTAAGTTTAGCAGCTCGGTAAGTTTAGCAGCTCGGTAAGTTTAGCAGCCCGGTAAGTTTAGCAGCTCGGTAAGTTTAGCAGCTCTGTAGGTTTAGCAGCCTGGTAAGTTTAGCAGGTCGGTAAGTTTAGCAGCCAGGTAAGTTTAGCAGCCCGGTAAGTTTAGCAGCCCGGTAAGTTTAGCAGGTCGGTAAGTTTAGCAGCCAGGTAAGTTTAGCAGCCTGGTAAGTTTAGCAGCCCGGTAAGTTTGGCAGCCCGGTAAGTTTAGCAGCCAGGTAAGTTTAGCAGCCCGGTAAGTTTAGCAGCCCGGTAAGTTTAGCAGCTCGGTAAGTTTAGCAGCTCGGTAAGTTTAGCAGCTCGGTAAGTTTAGCATCCCGGTAAGTTTAGCAGCCCGGTAAGTTTAGCAGGTCGGTAAGTTTAGCAGCTCGGTAAGTTTAGCATCCCGGTAAGTTTAGCAGCTCGGTAAGTTTAGCAGGTCGGTAAGTTTAGCATCCCGGTAAGTTTAGCAGCCCGGTAAGTTTAGCAGGTCGGTAAGTTTAGCATCCCGGTAAGTTTAGCAGCCCGGTAAGTTTAGCAGGTCGGTAAGTTTAGCATCCCGGTAAGATTAGCAGCCCGGTAAGTTTAGCAGCCCGGTAAGTTTAGCAGCCCGGTAAGTTTAGCAGCTCGGTAAGTTTAGCAGCCCGGTAAGTTTAGCAGCTCGGTAAGTTTAGCAGCCCGGTAAGTTTAGCAGCCCGGTAAGTTTAGCAGCCCGGTAAGTTTAGCAGCTCGGTAAGTTTAGCAGCTCGGTAAGTTTAGCAGATCTGAAATCTGGTTCTGCCTGAGCATCAGCGGGTGGGCAGCTAAAAGGAGCACTGGAGACCCCTGATACTCCTGTGGTTACGCCCCTGAGTAGAAAGAGGAGCTTCATGACTGAACTGCACATAAATAGGCGGGGGGGGGGGGTGTAAATGTGTCCCGTTTTGCAGCAGGGGTGTAGTGACCCCTTGTTCTGTAGGAAAGGGGCAATTAAAGGGACAGTAAACAGCATGACAATGTAATATAAACTGTTTATTTGTGTACAGTAAAGCAACTTTGCATATTTAAAGGTACATTAAACCAAACATTATTTTCTTTAAAAAAATCAGACAAAACATTCACTTAAAAATAAACAAAAAAAATGTAAATGTACTTTTGTTATCAAATTGACTTTGTTCTATTGGGTATTTTTTGTTAAAGATCATACCTAGGTAGGCTCAGGAGCTGCAAAGGGTGAAGTTGTACAGGAAGTGAGAGGGACTTTGGGGACAGTTGGTTGGAGCTGTGCAAAGAGTGATCACATCAGGGGCTTGTTAGGTTCTGCTACCCACCAGGCAGTTAAGTTACCATATTTAGTTTAGAAATGAAATATGCCGGAGATTG
Source organism: Bombina bombina (assembly GCF_027579735.1). Classification (NCBI taxonomy): domain Eukaryota; kingdom Metazoa; phylum Chordata; class Amphibia; order Anura; family Bombinatoridae; genus Bombina; species Bombina bombina. The sequence goes on along the minus strand of NC_069503.1, from coordinate 1,145,640,818 downwards.
TTTTATTTATGAATAAAGGGATTTACACAACATTCTTGTTTAATCAAAATTACTTTTAGTAAGAGTTATTACTGGCATATGCAGATATGCTGCACCAGCATTCAAACACTGCATCTGCTCAGAGAGTCTACTGTGACTTGATCATGCAAATAAAGTGATCACTGACACTTGTGTTACTTATCTGTATATGCCTGTGAAATAGTGATAGCTTTTACTAGATTGTTTTTGTTAATAGAAACAAACTGCAGAAATATTCTATTAAAAAATCCAATGCATCTATGAATGTATCACGTTGGACTATTATGTCCATTTGAAGCTGCCGTGCACATTTATGTGTTGACCTTTCTATCCCTTTAAGAGAGAAAAACAAAACTGAGCTGCGTGGACCATAACATAATTATATAAACTGTGGGCGCGATTTTACCTGTAAAAAAAAAGACAATACCCCCCCAACATTACAACCCACCACCCACACACCCCTACTCTAAAACCCACCCAATCCCCCCTTAATAAAACCTAATACTACCCCATTGAAGATCACCCTACCTTGAGCCGTCTTCACCCAGCCGGGCACAAGTGGTCATCTGATCTGGGCAGAAGTCTTCATCCGATGGGGCAGAAGAGGACATCCAGACCGGCTGAAGTCTTCATCCTATCCGGGCAGAAGAGGACATCCGGACCGGCAGAAGGCCTCATCCAAGCGGCATCTTCTATTTTCCATCCGACGAGGAGCGGCTCTATCTTGAAGACATCTGGCACGGAGCATCCTTCCAGCACGATGGACTAACGACGAATGACGGCTTCTATCAGGATTCTATCAGCCAATCGGAATTAAGGTAGGAAAAATCCGATTGGCTGATTTAATCAGCCAATCGGATTGAAGTACAATCCGATTGGCTGATTGGATCAGCCAATAGAATGCGAGGTCAATTCTATTGACTGACCCAATCAGCCAATCGGATTGAACTTCAATCCGATTGGCTGATTAAATCAACCAATCAGATTTTTCCCACCTTAATTCCGATTGGCTGATAAATTCCTATCAGCCAATCGGAATTCGAGGGACGCCATCTTGGATGACGTTATTTAAAGGAACCATCATTCGTCGTTAGTCTGTCGCGCTGGCACGATGCTCCGCGCCGGATGTCTTCAAGATGGAGCCGCTCCTCGTCGGATGGAAGAAGATAGAAGATGCCGCTTGGATGAAGCCTTCTGCCGGTCCGGATGTCCTCTTCTGCCCGGATAGGGTGAAGACTTCTGCTGGTCTAGATGTCCTCTTCTGCCGGATAGGATGAAGACTTCTGCTGGTCTGGATGTCCTCTTCTGCCCCATCGGATGAAGACGTCTGCCCGGATCGGATGACCACTTGTGCCCGGCTGGGTGAAGATGGCTCAAGGTAGAGTGATCTTCAATGGGGTAGTGTTAGGTTTTATTAAGGAAGGATTGGGTGGGTTTTAGAGTAGGGGTGTGTGGGTGGTGGGTTGTAATGTTAGGGGGGGTATTGTCTTTTTATTTACAGGTAAAAGAGCTGATTACTTTTGGCAATGCCCCGCAAAAAGCCCTTTTAAGGGCTATTTGTAATTTAGTATAGGGTAGGGCATTTTATTATTTTGGGGGGGATTTTTTATTTTATTAGGGGGCTTAGATTAGGTGTAATTAGTTTAAACTTCTTGTAATTTTTTTTATTTTCTGTAATTTAGTGTTTTGTTTTTTTTGTACTATAGTTTATTTAATTTAATTGTATTTATTTTTAGCTAATTGTAATAAATTAATTTAATTTATTTATTGATAGTGTAGTGTTAGGTGTATTTGTAACTTAGGTTAGGATCTATTTTACATGTAATTTTGTAATTATTTTAACTAGGTAGCTATTAAATAGTTATTGACTATTTAATAGCTATTGTACCTAGTTAAAATACATTCAAAGTTGCCTGTAAAATAAAAATATATCCTAAAATAGCTACAATATAATTATTTGTTATATTGTAGCTATATTAGGGTTAATTTTATAGGTAAATATTTAGTTTTAAATATGAATACTTTAGTTAATAATAGTAATATTATTTAGATTGATTTAAATAATAATTAAGTTAGGGGGGGTGTTAGGGTTAGACTTAGGTTTAGGGGTTAATAACTTTACTATAGTGGCGGCGACATTGGCGACAGCAGATTAGGGGTTAATAGATTTAATAGGCTATGTGGGCTATGGCGGTTTAGGGGTTAATAATAGAATAGGTTTATTGCGGTGTGGGCTATGGCGGTTTAGGGGTTAATAGAGTTTATTAGTTATTGCGGTGGGGGATTGTGGTTGACAGGTAGATAGACATTGCGCATGCGTTAGGTGTTAGTTTTTTTTTTTTTGCAGGCATTTTAGGGAGTTACGGTGCTCCCATACTCAGCGCAAGGCCTGCTACGGCTGCATTTTATGGCGAGGTGAAAATGGAGTAATATTTCTCCATTTTCGCCACGTAAGGCCTTGCCCTGGATATTGGATACCGACTTACGACGCAGTCCCATGTTAGCTTATGGGAGTAAAAATTGCGAGCGACGGATGAAATATACGTGCCGCCTTTAGATGCGGCGCTGTATATAGGATACCAAAAATGCACAAAAACCGTCATCGCCGGCTTTTGCGGGCGACGCTGCTTATCGGATCGGGCCCTGTGTGTCTCTGCACCCCCTGTAAATCCTCAGCTCAGGATGATAAACAGAGCAAACCCTGGAAACAGCTGCTTGCAGTTTGATTCCAATTAAAATGAACTTTAATCTCCCAGCAAAAATGTTTGTTATAAAGTATCTGAATATTATTCCAGTTCCACTCTGCCAAGAGCGACTGCAGTGCCTCCGAACTGAAACTGCAAAATGCTACACATAGCTAAGAGCGCACCTTCATTTATATCTGCCCTAACTGACCACAGCTAAGAGACCAGGGATATGGCATGAATAAGTATTCCTGGACTGCTCTTGATTTGCACACGGTTTCCCGTGCAATTTGTGTTAACCCGTACAGATTTAATAAAACTTGCTTGTGAAAGGAAGATCTCCAGGAAAAAGCTGACGCAGCATCACAACATGAACACTGTAAAATTCATAAAGTTGCAAGTTCAGCTCTGTTATAATCAGTGAAATAACATTTATTTCATAACTGCCTCCTTGGAAAATGTTTTTACCTTTTCACTTTTGCTTGTTAGCCTGGGCTGTTCTATAGCGGGAGGGATTTTCTATTTCATTTTAATGTATTTGTTCTATTGGAGATTGAAGGCGGATACCGAGATATCAAAGAAAAATAAACACACGATTGCGAGAAGTGATGTTTCACACGCGCAATAAATTCTTTATGTTTGTTTAATACGTAGGTGCATCAGTCAGAACTACCCACCCCCTTGTCTGCGTCAGTGAGACGATTTCACCATAACAAAACAAAATATTTTACAGTTACGGGCATTAACAAACTGTTTTGCACGTGTGTTTTCTTTCAGCTGTAATTAGAGTTTTTCTGCGTTGCTATTTTGCGTTTATTGTGCAATCTCTTGTATTGGGCAAATTACACTACCATAAAAAACACTGTAAATCATGGGTGAAGCATTATTCAATGAGTTTCGAACATGATATTGCTTTTATATCGAGGGCTTTTAGCGACCTCACAAGACTATGAGGCCTATTTATCAAGCCGTAATGCTGGTATTCCGCAGCGTAATTGTGGCGAGCCTGATTCGCCTCATTAATCAAAGCCTACAGACCGGCAAAAGTTGAAATTTGTGACGTAATATACGATCTGCCGGTCTCAATCTGAAACAGATCGATGCTTACTTCATTACAGATGTTCCGAATACACATTGAAAGTTATCAAACCTCTAACCGGTACGCTCGCCACTATTCCCGGCCCCAGCGTACCTGATTTCAATCCGCCACCCTGAAGGCCGCGGATGCCAAAGGAATCAATGGGAGTCTGAAAGCAGAGAAAGCTTATGTTCGATGCTGCCAGATATCCCATTGATTTCTATGGTAGAATAAAAGTTAAGTTTACACCTAGCACCCTAACATAAGCCCCGAGTCTAAACACCCCTAATCTGCCGCCCTGACATCGCCACCACCTACATAATATTATTAAACCCTATCCCGCCGCTCCCGGATATTGCTGCAACTAATTTATCTTATAATAAAGTTGTTAGTGTAGTGCAGTTAGTTGTTAGTGTAGTGCAGCTAGTTGTTAGTGTAGTGCAGCTAGTTGTTAGTGTAGTGCAGTTAGTTGTTAGTGTAGTGCAGCTAGTTGTTAGTGTAGTGCAGCTAGTTGTTAGTGTAGTGCAGTTAGTTGTTAGTGTAGTGCAGCTAGTTGTTAGTGTAGTGCAGTTAGTTGTTAGTGTAGTGTAGCTAGTTGTTAGTGTAGTGTAAATAGTTGTTAGTGTAGTGCAGCTAGTTGTTAGTGTAGTGTAAATAGTTGTTAGTGTAGTGCAGCTAGTTGTTAGTGTAGTGCAGTTAGCTGTTAGTGTAGTGTAAATAGTTGTTAGTGTAGTGCAGCTAGTTGTTAGTGTAGTGCAGCTAGTTGTTAGTGTAGTGTAAATAGTTGTTAGTGTAGTGCAGTTAGTTGCTAGTGTAGTGTAAATAGTTGTTAGTGTAGTGCAGCTAGTTGTTAGTGTAGTGCAGCTAGTTGTTAGTGTAGTGCAGTTAGCTGTTAGTGTAGTGTAAATAGTTGTTAGTGTAGTGCAGCTAGTTGTTAGTGTAGTGCAGTTATTTGCTAGTGTAGTGTAAATAGTTGTTAGTGTAGTACAGCTAGTTGTTAGTGTAGGGCAGTTAGCTGTTAGTGTAGTGTAAATAGTTGTTAGTGTAGTGCAGCTAGTTGTTAGTGTAGTGCAGTTAGTTGTTAGTATAGTGTAAATAGTTGTTAGTGTAGTGCACTTAGTTGCTAGTGTAGTGTAAATAGTTGTTAGTGTAGTACAGCTAGTTGTTAGTGTAGTGCAGTTAGCTGTTAGTGTAGTGCAGCTAGTTGTTAGTATAGTGCAGTTAGTTGTTAGTGTAGTGCAGCTAGTTGTAAGTGTAGTGCAGTTAGCTGTTAGTGTAGTGTAACTAGTTGTTAGTGTAGTACAGCTAGTTGTTAGTGTAGTGCAGCTAGTTGTTAGTGTAGTGCAGCTAGTTGTAATATAGTTGTTAGTGTAGTGTAGCTAGTTGTTAGTGTAGTGCAGTTAGCTGTTAGTGTAGTGTAAATAGTTGTTAGTGTAGTGCAGCTAGTTGTTAGTGTTGTGTAACTAGTTGTTAGTGTAGTGCAGCTAGTTGTTAGTGTAGTGCAGCTAGTTGTTAGTGTAGTGTAAATAGTTGTTAGTGTAGTGCAGTTAGTTGCTAGTGTAGTGTAAATAGTTGTTAGTGTAGTGCAGCTAGTTGTTAGTGTAGTGCAGTTAGCTATTAGTGTAGTGTAAATAGTTGTTAGTGTAGTGCAGCTAATTGTTAGTGTAGTGCAGTTAGTTGCTAGTGTAGTGTAAATAGTTGTTAGTGTAGTGCAGATATTTGCTAGTGTAGTGTAAATAGTTGTTAGTGTAGTGCAGCTAGTTGTTAGTATAGTGTAAATAGTTGTTAGTGTAGTACAGCTAGTTGTTAGTGTAGTTCAGTTAGCTGTTAGTGTAGTGTAAATAGTTGTTAGTGTAGTGCAGCTAGTTGTTAGTGTAGTGCAGTTAGTTGTTAATGTAGTGCAGCTAGTTGTTACTGTAGTGCAGTTAGTTGTTAGTGTAGTGTAGCTAGTTGTCAGTGTAGTGCAGTTTTTTGTTAGTGTAGTGCATCTAGTTGTTAGTGTAGTGCAGTTATTTGCTAGTGTAGTGCAGTTAGTTGTTAGTGTAGTGCAGCTAGTTGTTAGTGTAGTGCAGTTAGTTGTTAGTGTAGTGTAAATAGTTGTTAGTGTAGTGCAGCTAGTTGTTAGTGTAGTGCAGTTAGTTGTTAGTGTAGTGTAACTAGTTGTTAGTGTAGTGCAGCTAGTTGTTAGTGTAGTGCAGCTAGTTGTTACTGTAGTGCAGTTAGTTGTTAGTGTAGTGTAGCTAGTTGTTAGTGTAGTGCAGTTTTTTGTTAGTGTAGTGCATCTAGTTGTTAGTGTAGTGCAGTTAGTTGTTAGTGTAGTGCAGCTAGTTGTTAGTGTAGTGTAACTAGTTGTTAGTGTAGTGCAGCTAGTTGTTAGTGTAGTGTAACTAGTTGTTAGTGTAGTGCAGTTAGTTGTTAGTGTAGTGCAGTTAGTTGTTAGTGTAGTGTAGCTAGTTGTTAGTGTAGTGCAGCTAGTTGTTAGTGTAGTGTAACTAGTTGTTAGTGTATTGCAGCTAGTTGTTAGTGTAGTGTAACTAGTTGTTAGTGTAGTGCAGTTAGTTGTTAGTGTAGTGCAGCTAGTTGTTAGTGTAGTGCAGTTAGTTGTTAGTGTAGTGCAGCTAGTTGTTAGTGTAGTGTAACTAGTTGTTAGTGTAGTGCAGCTAGTTGTTAGTGTAGTGTAACTAGTTGTTAGTGTATTGCAGCTAGTTGTTAGTATAGTGTAACTAGTTGTTAGTGTAGTGCAGCTAGTTGTTAGTGTAGTGTAACTAGTTGTTAGTGTAGTGCAGTTAGTTGTTAGTGTAGTGCAGTTTTTTGTTAGTGTAGTGTAACTAGTTGTTAGTGTAGTGCAGTTAGTTGTTAGTGTAGTGCAGCTAGTTGTTAGTGTAGTGCAGTTAGTTGTTAGTGTAGTGTAACTAGTTTTTAGTGTATTGCAGCTAGTTGTTAGTGTAGTGTAACTAGTTGTTAGTGTAGTGCAGTTAGTTGTTAGTGTAGTGCAGCTAGTTGTTAGTGTAGTGTAACTAGTTGTTAGTGTAGTGCAGCTAGTTGTTAGTGTAATGCAGTTAGTTGTTAGTGTACAGCAGTTAGTTGTTAGTGTAGTGTAACTAGTTGTTAGTGTAGTGTAACTAGTTGTTAGTGTAGTGCAGCTAGTTGTTAGTGTAATGCAGTTAGTTGTTAGTGTAGTGCAGTTAGTTGTTAGTGTAGTGTAACTAGTTGTTAGTGTAGTGCAGTTAGTTGTTAGTGTAGTGTAACTAGTTGTTAGTGTAATGCAGTTAGTTGTTAGTGTAGTGCAGTTAGTTGTTAGTGTAGTGTAACTAGTTGTTAGTGTAGTGCAGTTAGTTGTTAGTGTAGTGTAACTAGTTGTTAGTGTAATGCAGTTAGTTGTTAGTGTAGTGCAGCTAGTTGTTAGTGTAGTGTAACTAGTTGTTAGTGTAGTGCAGCTAGTTGTTAGTGTAGTGTAACTAGTTGTTAGTGTAGTGCAGTTAGTTGTTAGTGTAGTGCAGCTAGTTGTTAGTGTAGTGTAACTAGTTGTTAGTGTAATGCAGTTAGTTGTTAGTGTAGTGCAGCTAGTTGTTAGTATAGTGCAGCTAGTTGTTAGTGTAGTGCAGTTTTTTGTTAGTGTAGTGCAGCTAGTTGTTAGTGTAGTGTAGCTAGTTGTTAGTGTAGTGTAACTAGTTGTTAGTGTAGTGCAGCTAGTTGTTAGTGTAGTGTAACTAGTTGTTAGTGTAGTGCAGCTAGTTGTTAGTGTAGTGCAGTTAGTTGTTAGTGTAGTGTAACTAGTTGTTAGTGTAGTGCAGTTAGTTGTTAGTGTAGTGTAACTAGTTGTTAGTGTAGTGCAGTTAGTTGTTAGTGTAGTGTAACTAGTTGTTAGTGTAGTGCAGCTAGTTGTTAGTGTAGTGCAGTTAGTTGTTAGTGTAGTGCAGCTAGTTGTTAGTGTAGTGTAACTAGTTGTTAGTGTAGTGCAGTTTTTTGTTAGTGTAGTGCAGTTAGTTGTTAGTGTAGTGCAGTTAGTTGTTAGTGTAGTGTAACTAGTTGTTAGTGTAGTGTAGCTAGTTGTTAGTGTAGTGCAGTTTTTTGTTAGTGTAGTGCAGTTAGTTGTTAGTGTAGTGCAGTTAGTTGTTAGTGTAGTGTAACTAGTTGTTAGTGTAGTGTAGCTAGTTGTTAGTGTAGTGCAGTTAGTTGTTAGTGTAGTGCAGTTAGTTGTTAGTGTAGTGCAGCTAGTTGTTAGTGTAGTGTAGCTAGTTGTTAGTGTAGTGCAGTTTTTTGTTAGTGTAGTGCAGCTAGTTGTTAGTGTAGTGCAGTTTTTTGTTAGTGTAGTGCAGCTAGTTGTTAGTGTAATGCAGTTAGTTGTTAGTGTAGTGCAGCTAGTTGTTAGTGTAGTGCAGCTAGTTGTTAGTATAGTGCAGCTAGTTGTTAGTGTAGTGCATCTAGTTTGCAGAATTTGGCTGAACAAGACACTGGCAGGTTATGGGTAGAAGTTTCTATATAACAGTCAGTATAAATAAGCACAGAGGAGGTAAGTAACTTACCTGTCTAGTCTGGTGCCCACAGCTCAGGGGAATGTCTGCTTCTCTCACAGGGTTTGTGCACAGTGCAGAAAGAAGATGCTTTAATAAGCTAAGGGGAGTGTGAGGTCTGAGTCACCTCCTCCCACTTTATCTTCTCATATTATTTGTTTTTATTTCTGTGCTGTCAGCTGCAGGTTACCAGAAGGATAACGCTGTGCGGCTTCTAGTTAATGAGTCTGGTGCTAATTATGGGCTAGAATACGAGTGGAGCACTATTTATCACTCCTGCTCATGCATTAACTCTGCTAGACGTATGTTTGCTCTCATTTGACTAGATTACGAGTTTAGCGGTATAGCTAAACCGCTGAAAAATTGGCCATTGCACGTGGAATGGCTGGGAACACAAAGTACGAATCACAGGAGTATTGCTGTACTGCAAGCATTTTAGCCTGTAATTCAATGTCCATTCCGCACTCAAAAAAAATTCTAAAATTACACAAAATAATAAACAGTAAATTACGAAAAATAAAATACTCTAAGATTACAAAAATAATAAACAAAATTATCAAAACGAAAAACAATTAGACCTAATCTAATAGCCCTATAAAAATAAAAAAGCCCGACAATAAAAACACCCCCTAACCTACAATAAACTACCAACAGCCCTTAAAATGGCCTTTTGTAGGGCATTGCCCAAAGTAAAACGGCTCTTTTACCTTAAAAATTACAAAGTCCCCCTAAAAGTAAATACCCCCATCCAACCCCCCAAAATAAAAAACCTAACTATAGAAAATCCTAAGCTATTAATTGCCCCTAAAGGGGAATTTGTACAGGCATTGCCCTTAAAAAGGCATTTGGCTCTTTTACTGCCCTTTATAGGGCATTCAGCGCTTTTACAAGTGCCCCAGAAAACCCTAATCTAAACAAAAAAACACCCCAAAAAATTAGAAAAAAAACTTAACACTAATCACATAAAATCTGAAGTCCAGACATTCATCTTCATCCATGCAGTGAGAAGTCTTCATCCAGACGTCAACACCTTCATCCATCTCGGGGACGTCTTCTATCTTTATCCCAGCAGCACGGAGCGGAGCTTTACTGGACGGCGAAGACATCCTGCACGGAGCATCCTCTTCATATCTCTCTCACTCTCTTGATGTCTCTCTATCTTGCTCTCTCTCTCTCTTGCTCTCTCTCTCTCTTGCGCTCTCTCTCTCTCCATATCTCTCTCGCTCTCCACATATCTATCTCACTCTCTACATATCTCTCCCACTCTCTAAATATCTCTCTCACTCTCTACATATCTCTCCCACTCTCTAAATATCTCTCTCACTCTCTAAAAATCTCTCTCACTCTCGAAATATCTCTCTTGCTCTCTAAATATCTCTATCACTCTCTACATATCTCTCGCTCTCTCCATATCTCTCTCGCTTTCTACATATCTCTCTCGCTTTCTACATATTTCTCTCGCTTTCTACATATCTCTCTCTCGCTCTCTACATATCTCTCTCTCGCTCTCTACATATCTCTCTCTCGCTCTCTACATATCTCTCTCTCGCTCTCTACATATCTCTCTCTCACTCTCTACATATCTCTCTTTCTCTAGATATATCTCTCACTCTCTACATCAGTGTTTTTCAACCAGTGTGCCGTGGCACACTAGTGTGCCGTGAGAGATCCTCAGGTGTGCCGCGGCAGACTGACAACAGTGCAGGGGTGTTTGTGAATGAATGTCAATATGTCATGTATAGTTTGTAGCAGGCATGGCATGACAGCACAGTACAGTGTGTATATATATATATATATATATATATATATAATTGTTACAGAAGCATTAGTTATTTTGTTGTGAAGAGCTTATTTACCAGCAGCAATTCTTGAACCAGCCAAGCCAGCGCCTAAGAAGGGCTCCAAGAAAACCGTAACAAGTATCATTTCATAAAGAGTTAACTTTTTTCAGCTTTTAGAAACTATTGTCTAAATACAAGTTTGCTGGCCTCAACTCTAAGTTTAGAGATAAACAATCCCATTGTCTAATCACCTCCGGAGCCAGACTGCTAATTGATAAGATGAACTTGTAAACTTGTTATCTTAAGTACTGTAATCCTATTGTGGCCTGTCAAAGGACATTGCTCTCTATCTAAATGTGTGATGGGGGATTTTGTGCTTTCCCCCCCCCCCCCCTGGGAGTGCCCTGTGTGCATGTAACCTTAATAAAAAGCAGGCTGGGCATCCCAGTCCTGAGTTCTTGTTTGACCCTCAATCGCAGCGTTGACTCGTTTTTGTGGGCGGAAGGGTATCCTAGCTGTACTGCAGCTAAGGGAGATTATTCTATATTTGCGAGACTCATATAGAATACTATGGAAAGCAGCTTCTCCCCTCTTTAGCAATAGGGATCCAGGCTACTAAGCGGTCCATCTCTCAGCGAGACTAAGGGTAACCGTAACATTTGGCGGCAGCGGCGGGATTTTCCTGGATTTCCTAGGAGAGGTACAGAACGGATGGAGAGCGCTTACGAAAAATTGAAGCGTACAACCCTAAAGGATTTACTTGAAAGCAGAGGGGGGTACGCCAGCAACCGGCCGAGGAGAGAGATGATCGCAGAATTGACCGAACTGGATCAGAGCTTCACAATGGCGGAAACACCGACCACGATTAGTGACGAAAAAAACAGGATTGTTCGGGAAAGGCTCTCATTATACGGGCCGAACCCCTCCATGGAATTGGTACAGCAGTTGATGGCGGAGGCGGATGAGGATATACGAGAGACTCGAGCCCACAAACTCAACCTAGCGAACGCACACCGCAATGCTGAAGCCCCGCAGGTAATCATCCCTGTCGAAAATGCTGGGAGGCCCAAGATACCCTATGCGGCATTTCGACCCTTCCTAGAGAGCGAGACAGGGATTGATGAATATTTGGCGGACTTCGAAAGGCAATGTGCCCTGCACCAGATTCCCAACAGAGAGTGGCCCACGATATTGTCTGGGAAACTATCCGGGCGAGCCCTGGAAGCCTTTCGTACTCTGGGTGCTGAGGAAGTGACACAGTATGAGCTAGTTAAGGAGACACTGTTGCGACGGTACGCTGTAACTCCGGACACGTATCGCCGACAGTTTTGGGGCATGAAAAAGAAGCCTAACGATACCCATATGGAATGGGCGCACCGAATGCGGAGAGCGGCAAATCACTGGCTGAGCGGAAGTAAAGCGGTGACTGGGGAGGAAATTTTACAATTGTTTCTCTTAGAACATTTTTATAATGGCATGGAACAGCAAGGGAAGGAATGGCTGATAGACAGGCGGCCTTCTACCTTAGAAGAAGCAGCAAAATTGGCCGATGAACATTATGACTCCCGTCTTCACGAACCCATGAACTACCGAGCTCCAGCACGGGTCGAACCCAGAGAGGTTTACCGTGCACCCCCTCGTGCTGAATTCCGAGCCCCGGTGCCCACAGGGCCCGTCCGACACTCAGGACCACCCAATAACAGCTCTGAGCGTCCCAGACCGACTTGCCACCGATGCAAGCAACCAGGTCATTTCATGGCTAGCTGCCCCCTTAATACGCACCAGACACCCAGGAATTACAATTACCCTCTGGGTCCTATCGTCCGGCCCGGGCCCTCTGTGTTAACCAAGAGGCCCCTATGGAGGGATATGTGGGGCCGCTTCACGAGGCGGACCCTGTATATGCTGCCTCAGATAACCGCCAGCACCATCGGCAGAAGGTATGGCTCGAGGGGCAATCTACCGAGGGATTGAGAGACACAGGAGCTACTATCACGCTGGTACAGAGTCATTTGGTGCCAGAGCACAAGCGATCCGGACAGACTGTGGCCGTTAGAGTGGGGGGGGGGATGTGTACAAAATTCCAACAGCTCAAGTGCATCTTGATTGGGGAGCGGGAAAGGGGGCTGTGAACGTGGGCATAATGGATAATTTACCTGCCGAAGTACTACTGGGCAACGATTTGGGCCCCATGACTTCTGCCTATGCTCCAGTATGCAACAACGAGGCGGACCCAGTGACTACACGGGCCCAAGCCCGGACGGAGCGAGAGCTCTCACCAGTGCGGGAGACACAGGTAAGACCTACCCCGACCTTGCCTGACATGTTAGGCCCCATACCCTGGGACACCCCAGATGCTTTTGAGACAGAGTCTAAGACTGACCCGACCTTACAAAAGTACCGGGAACGAGCAGAGACCGGAGGGGGCGGGGCAGATAACGAAACATTCTTATGGGAAAAAGGGAAACTATACCGCTGGACAGAGAAAAGGGGACAGCGTAGGCGACAGCTGGTAGTGCCCCACAAATACCGTCAAGAAATCCTCAAGATAGGCCACGACATCCCCTTAGCAGGCCACCTAGCCGTAACCCGTACCCTACACCGCATTACTCACACGTTCTTTTGGCCAGGGGTGCACGCTGACGTTAGAACTTACTGTAACACCTACGATGTGTGTCAACGAGTAGGAAGGCGAGGCGATCACCCTAAAGCCCATCTAGTAAATATGCCCATTGTAGAGGAACCCTTCAGCCGGGTTGCTATTGAGCTAGTGGGACCACTGGCTACCCCTAGTCCCTCCGGTAAGCGCTACATTCTTACCGTAGTGGACTACGCTACCAGGTACCCAGAGGCTGTCGCCCTATCCAACATACAAGCGGATACGGTAGCGAATGCACTAGTACAGGTGTTCTCCCGGGTAGGATTTCCAAAAGAAATCCTATCCGACCGAGGCACCCAATTTACGGCTGAATTGACCCAACAACTCTGGCAGGTTTGCAAAATTAAGTCCCTCCTGAGCTCCCCATACCACCCCCAGACGAACGGGCTGTGTGAGAGGTTCAATGGGACCCTCAAGCAAATGCTCAAGACGTTCACTCAGGAATACCGAGACTGGGAACGCTTCCTGCCGCACCTCCTATTTGCTTATCGGGAGGTGCCCCAGGAAACGACAGGGTTCTCTCCCTTCGAGTTGCTCTACGGAAGAAAGGTACGGGGACCCCTAAACCTGATCCGGGAGCACTGGGAGGGAGAGATGGAGGCTGACGGTGTCCCCATTGTGCCATACGTGCTGGAACTCAGGGACCGAATGGAGCAATTAGCCAAATCCGTGCGGGCTAATCTCCAGTTGGCCCAGAGAAGACAGAAAGTATGGTACGATCGGGGGGCCCGAAAGAGAATCTTCACCATAGGACAAAAGGTGTTAGTACTTAATCCGGTGAAGACAGACAAATTGCAGGCGTCCTGGCAGGGTCCCTACCAGATCGTAGAGAAAAGGGGAGACACCACTTATGTGATAGCTAGCTGCCATGACAACAATCTTAGAAAGACATTCCATGTAAACATGCTCAAGGAATATTTTGAGCGACCAGAGAACGTGACGGCCATATGTTGTTCCCCTCAGGAAGACCCCGACAGTCTACCCATTCCAGACCTATTAGAAAAGAGTCTCCCCACAGGTATAGTGGCTCAGGTTCAGATAGGAGACCGACTTAGCCCCACTGAAAGGGAGCAGCTCAGCCAACTCCTCCAGTCCAAACACCTCACCTTCTCCCCGAAGCCAGGGTACACTACTTTAACCACCCACCAGGTAGATACTCCGGGACAAGCTCCCTTGCGCCAGGCTCCGTACCGAATCCTCGAAGCAGTTAGGACAGGAATGAAGAAGGAGATCGATGAGATGCTCCAGCTCAGGGTAATTGAGCCCTCCGATAGTCCCTGGGCCTCCCCAGTTGTCTTGGTGCCCAAGAAAGATGGGACCACCCGGTTCTGCGTAGACTATCGGAGGCTCAATGAAAAAACCGTGACGGACGCTTACCCTATGCCCAGGGTAGACGAGCTACTCGATCGTATAGCCAGGGGAAATTACCTGACCACTATTGACCTCTGCAAAGGTTACTGGCAGATTCCCCTGGCCCCGGAGGCTATCCCCAAGTCGGCATTCGTCACCCCATTCGGCTTATATCAGTTTAGGGTAATGCCGTTTGGGATGAAGAATGCCCCAGCTACATTCCAGCGCTTGGTGGATAGGCTCCTGGATGGCGTCCAGCTTTGCTTGCGCCTACCTGGACGACATAGCGATCCACAGTGAGTCCTGGGAGGACCACTTAGCTCATGTGGGAATGGTTCTGGATCAGATCCGGGCTGCTGGCCTGACTCTGAAGCCAGAAAAATGTCACTTTGGGATGGCCGAGGTACAGTACCTGGGTCACCGAGTGGGGTGTGGAAAGCAGCGACCAGAGCCGGCCAAGATAGAAGCTGTCGCCAATTGGCCCACCCCCATCACTAAGACTCAGGTCCTAGCCTTCCTGGGCACGGCAGGGTACTATAGACGGTTCGTACCAGACTACAGCACACTTGCCAAACCCCTGACTGACTTGACCAAGAAGAACTTACCTCGACAGGTCCTGTGGTCTCCCCACTGTGAAACGGCTTTCCAGGCTCTCAAAAATGCTCTAATTAACGCTCCTGTCTTGGCGGCCCCAGCCCTTAACAAACATTTTATCGTCCATACAGATGCTTCCATGTTTGGGCTGGGAGCCGTCCTCAGCCAAGTAGGCGAAGATGGAGGGGAGCATCCAGTTGCCTACATCAGCCGGAAGCTCCTGCCCCGCGAAGTCAGCTATGCAGCGGTCGAAAAGGAGTGTTTGGCTTTGGTGTGGGCATTAAAGAAATTGACTCCCTATTTATATGGGCAGGAGTTCACTCTGGTCACCGACCATAACCCGTTGGTGTGGCTGAACCGGGTCTCTGGAGATAACGGCAGGCTATTACGTTGGAGCTTATCGTTGCAACCCTTCAATTTCACCATTACTTACAGACCTGGGAAACAGAATGGCAACGCCGACGGGTTGTCCAGACAAACCGACCTCAGCCCCGCATAACCAGCGGTCTGGACAGCCTTAGTCTGCCCCGAAAAGGGGTCAGACCGTGTCTGCCAGAGTGTTCCACAGAAAGGGAACACTGTTACAGAAGCATTAGTTATTTTGTTGTGAAGAGCTTATTTCCCAGCAGCAATGCTTGAACCAGCCAAGCCAGCGCCTAAGAAGGGCTCCAAGAAAACCGTAACAAGTATCATTTCATAAAGAGTTAACTTTTTTCAGCTTTTAGAAACTATTGTCTAAATACAAGTTTGCTGGCCTCAACTCTAAGTTTAGAGATAAACAATCCCATTGTCTAATCACCTCCGGAGCCAGACTGCTAATTGATAAGATGAACTTGTAAACTTGTTATCTTAAGTACTGTAATCCTATTGTGGCCTGTCAAAGGACATTGCTCTCTATCTAAATGTGTGATGGGGGATTTTGTGCTTCCCCCCCCCCTGGGAGTGCCCTGTGTGCATGTAACCTTAATAAAAAGCAGGCTGGGCATCCCAGTCCCGAGTTCTTGTTTGACCCTCAATCGCAGCGTTGACTCGTTTTTGTGGGCAGAAGGGTATCCTAGCTGTACTGCAGCTAAGGGAGATTATTCTATATTTGCGAGACTCATATAGAATACTATGGAAAGCAGCTTCTCCCCTCTTTAGCAATAGGGATCCAGGCTACTAAGCGGTCCATCTCTCAGCGAGACTAAGGGTAACCGTAACAATAATCCATTATTGATATACCTGACTTGGCACCCTGGTTGATATCCCTATTGCATTGTGAGTGCAGACACACATGGAAGGAAGATATATATATATATATATATATATATATATATATATATATATTTATATAAATCAGGAGACAGCACTCACTGGTCTTGACAATACTGGATTTATTCAGTGACGATGAAGGGGTGTATTCTCCGAAACGTCACTGAATAAATCCAGTATTGTCAAGACCAGTGAGTGCTGTCTCCTGATTTCCATATTCTACACCATATTCTAGCACCCTGGCATTTGGAACTAAAGTGTTAGTGAGAGTGCACCTGCCAATACCTGCTGTATATGTATGTGTATATATATATATATATATATATATATCCTGTATTAGGCTACAATGTGTGATTTTGTAAAATTTTGGGATGGTGGTTTGCCACAGGATTTTTTAATATAAAAAAGTGTGTCACGGCAAAAAAAAGGTTGTAAATCACTGCTCTATATATCTCTCTCGATCTCTATATACGGTATCTCTCTTGCTCTCTACATATCTCTCTCACTCTCTACATATCTCTCTCACTCTCTACATACATATCTCTCTCACTCTCTACATATCTCTCTCACTCTCTACATATCTCTCTCACTCTCTACATATCTCTCACTCTCTACATATCTCTCTCCCTCTCTACATATCTCTCTCACTCTCTACATATCTCTCTCCCTCTCTACATATCTCTCTCCCTCTCTATATACGGTATCTCTCTTGCTCTCTACATACCTCTCTTGTTCACTACATATCTCTCTTTCTCTCTACATATCTATCTCTCACTCTCTTCATATCTCTATCGCTCTCTATATAACTCTATCGCTCTCTACATATCGCTCTTACTCTCTACATCTCTCTCACTTTCTACATATCTCTTTGCTCTCTACATATCTCTCTCACTCTTTACATACGGTATCTCTCTTGCTCTCTACATACCTCTCTTGTTTACTACATATCTCTCTTTCTCTCTACATATCTCTCTCACTCTCTTCATATCTCTATCGCTCTCTATATAACTATCGCTCTCTACATATCGCTCTTACTCTCTACATCTCTCTCACTCTCTACATATCTCTTTTCTCTCTACATATCTCTCTTGCTCTCTACATCTCTCTCTCAATCTCTACATATCTCTCTCTCTCTACATCTCTCTCTCACTCTCTACATATCTCTCTTGCTCTCTACATATCTCTTGCTCTCTACATATCTCTCTCTCTCTCTACATATCTCTCTCTCTACATATCTCTCTTGCTCTCTATCTCTCTCTCTCTCTCGCTCTCTACATATCTCTCTTGTTCTTTACATATCTCTCTCAATCTCTATATATCTATCTCTCTCTACATATCTCTCTCACTCTCTACATCTCTCTCTCAATCTCTACATATCTCTCTCTCTCTCTACATCTCTCTCTCACTCTCTACATATCTCTTTGCTCTCTACATATCTCTCTCACTCTATACATATCTCTCTTGCTCTCTACATATATCTCTCAATCTCTACATATCTCTCTCTCACTCTCTACATATCTCTCTTGCTCTCTATCTCTCTCTCTCTCTTGTTCTTTACATATCTCTCTCAATCTCTATATATCTCTCTCTCTCTCTCTACATATATCTCTCTCTACATATCTCTCTCTCTCTCTACATATCTCTCTCTCTCTCTACATATCTCTCTCACTCTCTACATATCTCTCTCATTCTCTACATATATCTCTCACTACAAATCTCTACATATCTCTCTCAATCTCTATATATATCTCTCTCTCTCTCTACATATATCTCTCTCTACATATCTCTCTCTCTCTCTACATATCTCTCTCTCTCTCTACATATCTCTCTCTCTCTCTACATCTCTCTCTCACTCTCTACATATCTCTTTGCTCTCTACATATCTCTCTCACTCTCTACATATCTCTCTTGCTCTCTACATATATCTCTCAATCTCTACATATCTCTCTCTCTCTCTACATATCTCTCTCACTCTCTACATATCTCTCTTGCTCTCTATCTCTCTCTCTCTCTTGTTCTTTACATATCTCTCTCAATCTCTATATATCTATCTCTCTCTCTACATATATCTCTCTCTACATATCTCTCTCTCTCTCTACATATCTCTCTCTCTCTCTACATATCTCTCTCACTCTCTACATATCTCTCTCACTCTCTACATATATCTCTCACTACAAATCTCTCTCACTCTCTACATATCTCTCTTGCTCTCTACGTATCTCTCTCCATTTCTACATATCTCTCTCTCTACATATCTCTCGCTCTCTACATCTCTCTCGCTTTCTACATATCTCTCTCTCACTCTCTACATATCTCTCTCGCTCTCTACATATCTCTCTCGCTCTCTACATATCTCTCTCGCTCTCTACATATCTCTCTTGCTCTCTACGTATCTCTCTCCATTTCTACATATCTCTTTCTCTACATATCTCTCTTGCTCTCTACATATCTCTCTTTCTCTAGATATATCTCTCACTCTCTACATATCTCTTTTGCTCTCTACATACCTCTCTTGCTCTCTACATACCTCTCTTGCTCTCTACATATCTCTCTCATTCTCGACATATCTCTCTCATTCTCGACATATCTCTCTCCCTCTCTACATCTCTCTTGCTCTCTCGCTACATATCTCTCTCTCTACATATCTCTCTTGCTCTCTACATATCTCTCTTTCTCTCTTCATATCTCTCACACTCTCTTCATATCTCTATCGCTCTCTACATAGCGCTCTTACTCTCTACATCTCTCTCACTCTCTACATATCTCTCTCACTCTCTACATCTCTCTCACACTCTACATATCTATTTGCTCTCTACATATCTCTCTCGCTCTCTACATATCTCTCTCGCTCTCTACATATCTCTCGCTCTCTACATATCTCTTTCGCTCTCTACATCGATCTCTCAATCTCTACATATCTCTCTCGCCCTCTACATATCTCTCTTGCTCTCTACATATCTATCTCAATCTCTACATATCTCTCTTGCTCTCTACGTATCTCTCTCCATTTCTACATATCTCTCTCTCTCTACATATCTCTCTCGCTCTCTACATATCTCTCTCGCTTTCTACATATCTCTCTCTCGCTCTCTACATATCTCTCTCGCTCTCTACATATCTCTCTCGCTCTCTACATATCTCTCTCGCTCTCTACATATCTCTCTCGCTCTCTACATATCTCTCGCTCTCTACATATCTCTCTCGCTCTCTACATATCTCTCTTGCTCTCTACGTATCTCTCTCCATTTCTACATATCTCTCTCTCCACATATCTCTATCGCTCTCTCTATATCTCTCTTGCTCTCTACATATCTCTTTCTCTAGATATATCTCTCACTCTCTACATATCTCTTTTGCTCTCTACATACCTCTCTTGCTCTCTACATACCTCTCTTGCTCTCTACATATCTCTCTCATTCTCGACATATCTCTCTCATTCTCGACATATATCTCTCCCTCTCTACATCTCTCTTGCTCTCTCGCTACATATCTCTCTCTCTACATATCTCTCTCCCTCTCTATATACGGTATCTCTCTTGCTCTCTACATATCTCTCTTTCTCTCTTCATATCTCTCACACTCTACATATCTATTTGCTCTCTACATATCTCGCTCTCTACATATCTCTCTCGCTCTCTACATATCTCTCGCTCTCTACATATCTCTTTCGCTCTCTACATCGATCTCTCAATCTCTACATATCTCTCTCGCCCTCTACATATCTCTCTTGCTCTCTTCATATCTCTCACACTCTCTTCATATCTCTATCGCTCTCTACATAGCGCTCTTACTCTCTACATCTCTCTCACTCTCTACATATCTCTCTCTCTCTCTACATCTCTCTCACACTCTACATATCTATTTGCTCTCTACATATCTCGCTCTCTACATATCTCTCTCGCTCTCTACATATCTCTCGCTCTCTACATATCTCTTTCGCTCTCTACATCGATCTCTCAATCTCTACATATCTCTCTCGCCCTCTACATATCTCTCTTGCTCTCTACATATCTCTCTCACTCTCTACATATCTCTCTCGCTCTCTACATCTCTCTCTCTCTCTCTACATCTCTCTCTCTCTCTCTGCATATCTCTCTCGCTCTCTATATATCTCTATCGCTCTCTTAATCTCTCTCACTCTTTACATTTCTCTCTCGCTCTCTACATATCTCTCTCTCTCTACATCTCTCTCTCACTTTCTACATATCTCTCTTGCTCTCTATATAGCTCTCTCTCGCTCTCTACATATCTCTCTTGTTCTCTACATATCTCTCTCAATCTCTATATATCTATCTCTCTCTCTACATATATCTCTCACTCTCTACAAATCTCTCTCACTCTCTACATATCTCTCTCACTCTCTACATATCTTTCTCACTCTCTACATCTCTCTCTCGCTCTCTACGTATCTCTCTCGCTCTCTATGTATCTCTCTCCATTTCTACATATCTCTATCGCTCTCTCTATATATCTCTTGCTCTCTACATATCTCTCTTGCTCTCTACATACCTCTCTTTCTCTAGATATATCTCTAACTCTCTACATATCTCTCTCGCTCTCTATATACGGTATCTCTTTTGCTCTCTACATACCTCTCTTGCTCTCTACATATCTCTCTCATTCTCAACATATCTCTCTCCCTCTCTACATATCTCTCTTGCTCTCTACATATCTCTCTCTACATATCTCTCTTACTCTCTACATATCTCTCTTGCTCTCTATATAGCTCTCCCTCGCTCTCTACATATATTTCTTGTTCTCTACATATCTCTCTCACTCTCTACATATCTTTCTCACTCTCTACGTATCTCTCTCGCTCTCTATATATCTCTCTCACTCTCTACATATCTCTCTCCCTCTCTATATATACGGTATCTCTCTTGCTCTCTACATATCTCTACTTCTCTCTTCATATCTCTCTCACTCTCTTCATATCTCTATCACTCTCTATATAACTCTATCGCTCTCTACATAGCGCTCTTACTCTCTACATCTCTCTCACTCTCTACATATCTCTCTCTCTCTCTCTCTACATTTCTCTCTCTCTCGCTCTCTACATATCTCTCTCACTCTCTACATATCTCTCTCACTCTCTACATATCTCTCTCACTCTCTACATCTCTCTCTCGCTCTCTACATATCTCTCTTGCCCTCTACGTATCTCTCTCCATTTCTACATATCTCTCTCTCTCTATATATATCTCTCTTGCTCTCTACATATCTCTCTTTCTCTAGATATATCTCTCACTCTCTACATATCTCTCTCGCTCTCTATATACGGTATCTCTTTTGCTCTCTACATACCTCTCTTGCTCTCTACATACCTCTCTTGCTCTCTACATATCTCTCTCACTCTTGACATATCTCTCTCCCTCTCTAAATATCTCTCTTGCTCTCTACATATT
Source organism: Bombina bombina (assembly GCF_027579735.1). NCBI lineage: Eukaryota > Metazoa > Chordata > Amphibia > Anura > Bombinatoridae > Bombina > Bombina bombina. Next base: position 1,145,619,484 of record NC_069503.1, on the reverse strand, counting down.
TCTCTCTCTACATATCTCTCTCGCTCTCTACATATCTCTCTCCCTCTCTATATACGGTATCTCTCTTGCTCTCTACATATCTCTCTTCCTCTCTTCATATCGCTCTCACTCTCTTCATATCTCTATCGCTCTCTATATAACTCTATCGCTCTCTACATATCGCTCTTACTTTCTACATCTCTCTCACTCTCTACATATCTCTCACTCTCTACATATATCTCTCTCTCTCTACATCTCTCTCACACCCTACATATCTCTTTGCTCTCTACATATCTCTCTTGCTCTCTACATATCTCTCGCTCTCTACATATCTCTTTCGCTCTCTACATCAATCTCTCAATCTCTACATCTCTCGCTCTCTACATATCTCTCTCGCTCTCTACATATCTTTCTCTCTATCTCTATCTCTATATCTATCTCTATCTCTCTCTCTCTCTCTCTCTACCATATCTCTCTCTCTCTCCATATCTCTCTCTCTCTCCATATCTCTCTCTCTCTCTCTCGCTCTCTACATATCTCTCTCTCGCTCTCTACATATCTCTCTCTCGCTCTCTACATATCTCTCTCTCGCTCTCTACATATATCTCTCTCGCTCTCTACATATCTCTCTCCCTCTCTATATACAGTATCTCTCTTGCTCTCTACATATCTCTCTTCCTCTCTTCATATCGCTCTCACTCTCTTCATATCTCTATCGCTCTCTATATAACTCTATCGCTCTCTACATATCTCTCTCTCTCTCTACATATCTCTCTTGCTCTCTATCTCTCTCTCTCTCTCTCTCGCTCTCTACATATCTCTCTTGTTCTTTACATATCTCTCTCAATCTCTATATATCTATCTCTCTCTACATATATCTCTCTCTACATATCTCTCTCACTCTCTACATCTCTCTCTCAATCTCTACATATCTCTCTCTCTCTCTACATCTCTCTCTCACTCTCTACATATCTCTTTGCTCTCTACATATCTCTCTCACTCTATACATATCTCTCTTGCTCTCTACATATATCTCTCAATCTCTACATATCTCTCTCTCACTCTCTACATATCTCTCTTGCTCTCTATCTCTCTCTCTCTCTTGTTCTTTACATATCTCTCTCAATCTCTATCTATCTATCTCTCTCTCTACATATATCTCTCTCTACATATCTCTCTCTCTACATATCTCTTTTGCTCTCTACATACCTCTCTTGCTCTCTACATACCTCTCTTGCTCTCTACATATCTCTCTCATTCTCGACATATCTCTCTCATTCTCGACATATCTCTCTCCCTCTCTACATCTCTCTTGCTCTCTCGCTACATATCTCTCTCTCTACATATCTCTCTTGCTCTCTACATATCTCTCTTTCTCTCTTCATATCTCTCACTCTCTACATATCTCTCTCACTCTCTACATCTCTCTCACACTCTACATATCTATTTGCTCTCTACATATCTCTCTCGCTCTCTACATATCTCTCTCGCTCTCTACATATCTCTCGCTCTCTACATATCTCTTTCGCTCTCTACATCGATCTCTCAATCTCTACATATCTCTCTCGCCCTCTACATATCTCTCTTGCTCTCTACATATCTCTCTCACTCTCTACATATCTCTCTTGCTCTCTACGTATCTCTCTCCATTTCTACATATCTCTCTCTCTCTACATATCTCTCTCGCTCTCTACATATCTCTCTCGCTTTCTACATATCTCTCTCTCGCTCTCTACATATCTCTCTCGCTCTCTACATATCTCTCTCGCTCTCTACATATCTCTCTCGCTCTCTACATATCTCTCGCTCTCTACATATCTCTCTCGCTCTCTACATATCTCTCTTGCTCTCTACGTATCTCTCTCCATTTCTACATATCTCTCTCTCCACATATCTCTATCGCTCTCTCTATATCTCTCTTGCTCTCTACATATCTCTTTCTCTAGATATATCTCTCACTCTCTACATATCTCTTTTGTTCTCTACATACCTCTCTTGCTCTCTACATACCTCTCTTGCTCTCTACATATCTCTCTCATTCTCGACATATCTCTCTCATTCTCGACATATCTCTCTCCCTCTCTACATCTCTCTTGCTCTCTCGCTACATATCTCTCTCTCTACATATCTCTCTCCCTCTCTATATACGGTATCTCTCTTGCTCTCTACATATCTCTCTTTCTCTCTTCATATCTCTCACACTCTCTTCATATCTCTATCGCTCTCTACATAGCGCTCTTACTCTCTACATCTCTCTCACTCTCTACATATCTCTCTCTCTCTACATCTCTCTCACACTCTACATATCTATTTGCTCTCTACATATCTCGCTCTCTACATATCTCTCTCGCTCTCTACATATCTCTCGCTCTCTACATATCTCTTTCGCTCTCTACATCGATCTCTCAATCTCTACATATCTCTCTCGCCCTCTACATATCTCTCTTGCTCTCTACATATCTCTCTCACTCTCTACATATCTCTCTCGCTCTCTCTCTCTCTCTCTCTCTCTCTCTCTCTACATATCTCTCTCTCTCTCTCTCTCTCTCTGCATATCTCTCTCGCTCTCTATATATCTCTATCGCTCTCTACATCTCTCTCACTCTTTACATTTCTCTCTCGCTCTCTACATATCTCTCTCTCTCTACATCTCTCTCTCACTCTCTACATATCTCTCTTGCTCTCTATATAGCTCTCTCTCGCTCTCTACATATCTCTCATGTTCTCTACATATCTCTCTCAATCTCTATATATCTATCTCTCTCTCTACATATATCTCTCACTCTCTACAAATCTCTCTCACTCTCTACATATCTCTCTCACTCTCTAAATATCTTTCTCACTCTCTACATCTCTCTCTCGCTCTCTACGTATCTCTCTCGCTCTCTACGTATCTCTCTCCATTTCTACATATCTCTATCGCTCTCTCTATATATCTCTTGCTCTCTACATATCTCTCTTGCTCTCTACATACCTCTCTTTCTCTAGATATATCTCTAACTCTCTACATATCTCTCTCGCTCTCTATATACGGTATCTCTTTTGCTCTCTACATACTTCTCTTGCTCTCTACATATCTCTCTCATTCTCAACATATCTCTCTCCCTCTCTACATATCTCTCTTGCTCTCTACATATCTCTCTCTCTCTACATATCTCTCTTACTCTCTACATATCTCTCTTGCTCTCTATATAGCTCTCCCTCGCTCTCTACATATCTCTCTTGTTCTCTACATATCTCTCTCACTCTCTACATATCTTTCTCACTCTCTACGTATCTCTCTCGCTCTCTATATATCTCTCTCACTCTCTACATATCTCTCTCCCTCTCTATATATACGGTATCTCTCTTGCTCTCTACATATTTCTACTTCTCTCTTCATATCTCTCTCACTCTCTTCATATCTCTATCACTCTCTATATAACTCTATCGCTCTCTACATAGCGCTCTTACTCTCTACATCTCTCTCACTCTCTACATATCTCTCTCTCTCTACATCTCTCTCTCACTCTCTACATATCTCTCTTGCTCTCTATATAGCTCTCTCTCGCTCTCTACATATCTCTCATGTTCTCTACATATCTCTCTCAATCTCTATATATCTATCTCTCTCTCTACATATATCTCTCACTCTCTACAAATCTCTCTCACTCTCTACATATCTCTCTCACTCTCTACATATCTTTCTCACTCTCTACATCTCTCTCTCGCTCTCTACGTATCTCTCTCGCTCTCTACGTATCTCTCTCCATTTCTACATATCTCTATCGCTCTCTCTATATATCTCTTGCTCTCTACATATCTCTCTTGCTCTCTACATACCTCTCTTTCTCTAGATATATCTCTAACTCTCTACATATCTCTCTCGCTCTCTATATACGGTATCTCTTTTGCTCTCTACATACCTCTCTTGCTCTCTACATATCTCTCTCATTCTCAACATATCTCTCTCCCTCTCTACATATCTCTCTTGCTCTCTACATATCTCTCTCTCTCTACATATCTCTCTTACTCTCTACATATCTCTCTTGCTCTCTATATAGCTCTCCCTCGCTCTCTACATATCTCTCTTGTTCTCTACATATCTCTCTCACTCTCTACATATCTTTCTCACTCTCTACGTATCTCTCTCGCTCTCTATATATCTCTCTCACTCTCTACATATCTCTCTCCCTCTCTATATATACGGTATCTCTCTTGCTCTCTACATATCTCTACTTCTCTCTTCATATCTCTCTCACTCTCTTCATATCTCTATCACTCTCTATATAACTCTATCGCTCTCTACATAGCGCTCTTACTCTCTACATCTCTCTCACTCTCTACATATCTCTCTCTCTCTCTCTCTACATCTCTCTCTCTCTCGCTCTCTACATATCTCTCTCACTCTCTACATATCTCTCTCACTCTCTACATATCTCTCTCACTCTCTACATCTCTCTCTCGCTCTCTACATATCTCTCTTGCCCTCTACGTATCTCTCTCCATTTCTACATATCTCTCTCTCTCTATATATATCTCTCTTGCTCTCTACATATCTCTCTTTCTCTAGATATATCTCTCACTCTCTACATATCTCTCTCGCTCTCTATATACGGTATCTCTTTTGCTCTCTACATACCTCTCTTGCTCTCTACATACCTCTCTTGCTCTCTACATATCTCTCTCACTCTTGACATATCTCTCTCCCTCTCTAAATATCTCTCTTGCTCTCTACATATCTCTCTCTCTACATATCTCTCTCGCTCTCTACATATCTCTCTCCCTCTCTATATACGGTATCTCTCTTGCTCTCTACATATCTCTCTTCCTCTCTTCATATCGCTCTCACTCTCTTCATATCTCTATCGCTCTCTATATAACTCTATCGCTCTCTACATATCGCTCTTACTCTCTACATCTCTCTCACTCTCTATATATCTCTCACTCTCTACATATATCTCTCTCTCTCTACATCTCTCTCACACTCTACATATCTCTTTGCTCTCTACATATCTCTCTTGCTCTCTACATATCTCTCGCTCTCTACATATCTCTTTCGCTCTCTACATCAATCTCTCAATCTCTACATCTCTCGCTCTCTACATATCTCTCTCGCTCTCTACATATCTTTCTCTCTATCTCTATCTCTATATCTGTTACAAACTGCTATTTGTAACTGGCCCTTTAAATGGAAAATTGCCCTGCTTCCCTGGATTTTGGAGAAGCCTATTTGCCAGCCTCCTTCCACATGACTATGGCCCCTGGAAGATTGTGCCCCTGAAAACATATTAACTTTTATTGGGTGTGTATGGCCCTTTAAGAACCGTCTGGGGACATATTGTGACTTTGGTGAACAATGCCCCTTTAAGACTATGTCCCCAGACCTGTGAAATGACTTGTCCCTGGCTTTCTCCCACTTGGTTCAGTTTCATTGTGTGCCATTAAGTGCTATGTGACAGACCCTTCAGTCAGAACTACAGAGATAACTTTGTTCAGCTTCAAGAAGCATTCTAAATACAAGTCTGCTGGGATTAGCTCTAATTAGGTTTAGTGATAAACTTTCCCATTGTCTAATCAGACTTCTAGTATTGATAAGGTGGACTGCATTGTTTTATTGTGTGTAAAATGTTATCTGCTGAAGTAATGTTGTGGCCTGTCAAAGGGAGTGTCTCTCTATCTAATATCAAATATGTGATGGGGGATTTTATGCCTCCCCCTGAGAGTGTCCTGTTTGCATGTAACCTCAATAAAAAGCAGGCTGTGTGCTCCAGCACTTCAGACCTATTTTTGACCCTCTAACTTGCAGCTTTGACTCATGTTTGTAGGGGACAGCTTATAATCACTACAGGGATTGCTATGTTTTTCATACTCCCTTAGCTACAGGGATTGCTACAGAAGGAAGAGGTTCGCCTACTGGAGCCTGGTCGTAGGTCCAGGGCGCAGAGCAGACGGCGAGATACCAGCCCAGCAGCGGTGGTTCATATAGTCTGCATTACTGATGGTGACTACGCAGTAGTTATAGTGTCCACGGTGCTGCTGCTCCTTTGGTGAGCGCTAGGAGCATCCTTTTCTACGGTCCAACTTCCAGCCAGCCTGGAGGCAACCGTAACAATATCTATCTCTATCTCTCTCTCTCTCTCTCTCTACCATATTGTTACAGAAGCATTAGTTATTTTGTTGTGAAGAGCTTATTTCCCAGCATCAATGCCTGAACCAGCAAGCCAGCGCCTAAGAAGGGCTCCAAGAAAACCGTAACAAGTATCATTTCATAAAGAGTTAACTCTTTTTTTTCAGCTTTTAGAAACTATTGCCTAAATACACGTTTGCTGGCCTCAGCTCTAAGTTTAGTGATAACAAATCCCATTGTCTAATCACCTCTTGAGCCAGACTGCTAATTTATAAGATGAACTTGTAAACTTGTTATCTTAAGTACTGTAATCCTATTGTGGCCTGTCAAAGGACAGTGCTCTCTATCTAAATGTGTGATGGGGGATTTTGTGCTTCCCCCCCTCTCCCCCTGGGAGTGCCCTGTGTGCATTTAACCTTAATAAAAAGCAGGCTGGGCATCCCAGTCCTGAGTTCTTGTTTGACCCTCAATCGCAGCGTTGACTCGATTTTGTGGGCAGAAGGGTATCCTAGCTGTACTGCAGCTAAGGGAGATTATTCTATATTTGCGAGACTCATATAGAATACTATGGAAAGCAGCTTCTCCCCTCTTTAGCAATAGGGATCCAGGCTACTAAGCGGTCCATCTCTCAGCGAGACTAAGGGTAACCGTAACATTTGGCGGCAGCGGCGGGATTTTCCTGGATTTCCTAGGAGAGGTACAGAACGGATGGAGAGCGCTTACGAAAATTGAAGCGTACAAACCTAAAGGATTTACTTGAAAGCAGAGGGGGGTACGCCAGCAACCGGCCGAGGAGAGAGCTGATCGCAGAATTGACCGAACTGGATCAGAGCTTCACAATGGCGGAAACACCGACCACGATTAGTGACGAAAAAACCAGGATTGTTCGGGAAAGGCTCTCATTATACGGGCCGAACCCCTCCATGGAATTGGTACAGCAGTTGATGGAGGAGGCGGACGAGGATATACGAGAGACTCGAGCCCACAAACTCAACCTAGCGAACGCACACCGCAATGCTGAAGCCCCGCAGGTAATCACCCCTGTCGAAAATGCTGGGAGGCCCAAGATACCCTATGCGGCATTTCGACCCTTCCTAGAGAGCGAGACAGGGATTGATGAATATTTGGCGGACTTCGAAAGGCAATGTGCCCTGCACCAGATTCCCAACAGAGAGTGGCCCACGATATTGTCTGGGAAACTATCCGGGCGAGCCATGGAAGCCTTTCGTACTCTGGGTGCTGAGGAAGTGACACAGTATGAGCTAGTTAAGGAGACACTGTTGCGATGGTACGCTGTAACTCCGGACACGTATCGCAGACAGTTTCGGGGCACGAAAAAGAAGCCTAATGATACCCATATGGAATGGGCGCACCGAATGCGGAGAGCGGCAAATCACTGGCTGAGCGGAAGTAAAGCGGTGACTGGGGAGGAAATTTTACAATTGTTTCTCTTAGAACATTTTTATAATGGCATGGAACAGCAAGGGAAGGAATGGCTGCGAGACAGGCGGCCTTCTACCTTAGAAGAAGCAGCCAAATTGGCCGATGAACATTATGACTCCCGTCTTCACGAACCCATGAACTACCGAGCTCCAGCACGGGTCGAACCCAGAGAGGTTTACCGTGCACCCCCTCGTGCTGAATTCCGAGCCCCGGTGCCCACAGGGTCCGTCCGACACTCAGGACCACCCAATAACAGCTCTGAGCGTCCCAGACCGACTTGCCACCGATGCAAGCAACCAGGGCATTTCATGGCTAGCTGCCCCCTTAATACGCACCAGACACCCAGGAATTACAATTACCCCTCTGGGTCCTATCGTCCGGCCCGGGCCCTCTGTGTTAACCAAGAGGCCCCTATGGAGGGATATGTGGGGCCGCTTCATGAGGCAGACCCTGTATATGCTGCCTCAGATAACCGCCAGCACCATCGGCAGAGGGTATGGCTCGAGGGGCGATCTACCGAGGGATTGAGAGACACAGGGGCTACTATCACGCTGGTACAGAGTCATTTGGTGCCAGAGCACAAGCGATCCGGACAGACTGTGGCCGTTAGAGTGGCGGGGGGGGATGTGTACAAAATTCCAACAGCTAAAGTGCATCTTGATTGGGGAGCGGGAAAGGGGGCTGTGAACATGGGCCTAATGGATAATTTACCTGCCGAAGTACTACTGGGCAACGATTTGGGCCCCATGACTTCTGCCTATGCTCCAGTATGCAACAACGAGGCGGACCCAGTGACTACACGGGCCCAAGCCCGGACGGAGCGAGAGCTCTCACCAGTGCGGGAGACACAGGTAAGACCTACCCCGACCTTGCCTGACAGGTTAGGCCCCATACCCTGGGACACCCCAGATGCTTTCGAGGCAGAGTCTAAGACTGACCCGACCTTACAAAAGTACCGGGAACGAGCAGAGACCGGAGGGGGCGGGGCAGATAACGAAACATTCTTATGGGAAAAAGGGAAACTATACCGCTGGACAGAGAAAAGGGGACAGCGTAGGCGACAGCTGGTAGTGCCCCACAAATACCGTCAAGAAATCCTCAAAATAGGCCACGACATCCCCTTAGCAGGCCACCTAGCCGTTACCCGTACCCTACACCGCATTAGTCACACGTTCTTTTGGCCAGGGGTGCACGCTGACGTTAGAACTTACTGTAACACCTGCAATGTGTGTCAACGAGTAGGAAGGCGAGGCGATCACCCTAAAGCCCAGCTAGTAAATATGCCCATTGTAGAGGAACCCTTCAGCCGGGTTGCTATTGACCTAGTGGGACCACTGGCTACCCCTAGTCCCTCCGGTAAGCGATACATTCTTACCGTAGTGGACTACGCTACCAGGTACCCAGAGGCTGTCGCCCTATCCAACATACAAGCGGATACGGTAGCGAATGCACTAGTACAGGTGTTCTCCCGGGTAGGATTTCCAAAAGAAATCCTATCCGACCGAGGCACCCAATTTACGGCTGAATTGACCCAACAACTCTGGCAGGTTTGCAAAATTAAGTCCCTCCTGAGCTCCCCATACCACCCCCAGACGAACGGGCTGTGTGAGAGGTTCAATGGGACCCTCAAGCAAATGCTCAAGACGTTCACTCAGGAATACCGAGACTGGGAACGATTCCTGCCGCACCTCCTATTTGCTTATCGGGAGGTGCCCCAGGAAACGACAGGGTTCTCTCCCTTCGAGTTGCTCTACGGAAGAAAGGTACGGGGACCCCTAAACCTGATCCGGGAGCACTGGGAGGGAGAGATGGAGGCTGACGGTGTCCCCATTGTGCCATACGTGCTGGAACTCAGGGACCGAATGGAGCAATTAGCCAAATCCGTGCGGGCTAATCTCCAGTTGGCCCAGAGAAGACAGAAAGTATGGTACGATCGGGGGGCCCGAAAGAGAATCTTCACCATAGGACAAAAGGTGTTAGTACTTAAGCCGGTGAAGACAGACAAATTGCAGGCGTCCTGGCAGGGTCCCTACCAGATCGTAGAGAAAAGGGGAGACACCACTTATGTGATAGCTAGCTGCCACAACAACAATCTTAGAAAGACATTCCATGTAAACATGCTCAAGGAATATTTTGAGCGACCAGAGAACGTGACGGCCGTATGTTGTTCCCCTCAGGAAGACCCCGACAGTTTACCCATTCCAGACCTATTAGAAAAGAGCCTCCCCACAGGTATAGTGGTGCAGGTTCAGATAGGGGACCGACTTAGCCCCACTGAAAGGGAGCAGCTCAACCAACTCCTCCAGTCCAAACACCTCACCTTCTCCCCGAAGCCAGGGTACACTACTTTAACCACCCACCAGGTAGATACTCCGGGACAAGCTCCCTTGCGCCAGGCTCCGTACCGAATCCCCGAAGCAGTTAGGACAGGAATGAAGAAGGAGATCGATGAGATGCTCCAGCTCAGGGTAATTGAGCCCTCCGATAGTCCCTGGGCCTCCCCAGTTGTCTTGGTGCCCAAGAAAGATGGGACCACCCGGTTCTGCGTAGACTATCGGAGGCTCAATGAAAATACCGTGACGGACGCTTACCCTATGCCCAGGGTAGACGAGCTACTCGATCGTATAGCCAGGGGAAATTACCTGACCACTATTGACCTCTGCAAAGGTTACTGGCAGATTCCCCTGGCCCCGGAGGCTATACCCAAGTTGGCATTCGTCACCCCATTCGGCTTATATCAGTTTAGGGTAATGCCGTTTGGGATGAAGAATGCCCCAGCTACATTCCAGCGCTTGGTGGATAGGCTCCTGGATGGCTTCCAGAGTTTTGCTTGCGCCTTCCTGGACGACATAGCGATCCACAGTGAGTCCTGGGAGGACCACTTAGCTCATGTGGGAATGGTTCTGGATCAGATCCGGGCTGCTGGCCTGACTCTGAAGCCAGAAAAATGCCACTTTGGGATGGCCGAGGTACAGTACCTGGGTCACCGGGAGGGGTGTGGAAAGCAGCGACCAGAGCCGGCCAAAATAGAAGCTGTCGCCAATTGGCCCACCCCCATCACTAAGACTCAGGTCCTAGCCTTCCTGGGCACGGCAGGGTACTATAGATGGTTCGTACCAGACTACAGCACACTTACCAAACCCCTGACTGACTTGACCAAGAAGAACTTACCTCGACAGGTCCTGTGGTCTCCCCACTGTGAAACGGCTTTCCAGGCTCTCAAAAATGCTCTAATTAACGCTCCTGTCTTGGCGGCCCCAGCCCTTAACAAACGTTTTATCGTCCATACAGATGCTTCCATGTTCGGGCTGGGAGCTGTCCTCAGCCAAGTAGGCGAAGATGGAGGGGAGCATCCAGTTGTCTACATCAGCCGGAAGCTCCTGCCCCGCGAAGTCAGCTATGCAGCGGTCGAAAAGGAGTGTTTGGCTTTGGTGTGGGCATTAAAGAAATTGACTCCCTATTTATATGGTCAGGAGTTCACTCTGGTCACCTACCATAACCCGTTGGTGTGGCTGAACCGGGTCTCTGGAGATAACGGCAGGCTATTACGTGGGAGCTTATCGTTGCAACCCTTCAATTTCACCATTACTTACAGACCTGGGAAACAGAATGGCAACGCCGACGGGTTGTCCAGACAAACTGACCTCAGCCCCGCATAACCAGCGGTCTGGACAGCCTTAGTCTGCCCCGAAAAGGGGTCAGACCGTGTCTGCCAGAGTGTTCCACAGAAAGGGAGCACTGTTACAGAAGCATTAGTTATTTTGTTGTGAAGAGCTTATTTCCCAGCAGCAATGCCTGAACCAGCAAGCCAGCGCCTAAGAAGGGCTCCAAGAAAACCGTAACAAGTATCATTTCATAAAGAGTTAACTCTTTTTTTTCAGCTTTTAGAAACTATTGCCTACATACACATTTGCTGGCCTCAGCTCTAAGTTTAGTGATAACAAATCCCATTGTCTAATCACCTCTGGAGCCAGACTGCTAATTGATAAGATGAACTTGTAAACTTGTTATCTTAAGTACTGTAATCTTATTGTGGCCTGTCAAAGGACAGTGCTCTCTATCTAAATGTGTGATGGGGGATTTTGTGCTTCCCCCCCTCTCCCCCTGGGAGTGCCCTGTGTGCATGTAACCTTAATTAAAAGCAGGCTGGGCATCCCAGTCCTGAGTTCTTGTTTGACCCTCAATCGCAGCGTTGACTCGTTTTTGTGGGCAGAAGGGTATCCTAGCTGTACTGCAGCTAAGGGAGATTATTCTATATTTGCGAGACTCATATAGAATACTATGGAAAGCAGCTTCACCCCTCTTTAGCAATAGGGATCCAGGCTACTAAGCGGTCCATCTCTCAGCGAGACTAAGGGTAACCGTAACACTTATCTCTCTCTCTCTCTCTCTCTCTCTCCATATCTCTCTCTCTCTCTCTCGCTCTCTACATATCTCTCTCTCGCTCTCTACATATCTCTCTCTCGCTCTCTACATATCTCTCTCTCGCTCTCTACATATCTCCTGTTACAAACTGCTATTTGTAACTGGCCCTTTAAATGGAAAATTGCCCTGCTTCCCTGGATGACTCCTTCCTCATGACTATGGCCCCTGGAAGATTGTGCCCCTGAAAACGTATTAACTTTTATTGGGTGTGTATGGCCCTTTAAGAACCGTCTGGGGACATATTGTGACTTTGGTGAACAATGCCAGAGTGTTCCACAGAAAGGGAGCACTGTTACAAAAGCATTAGTTTTCATTGTGTACCATTAAGTGCTATGTGACAGACCCTTCGGTCAGAACTGAAAGAGTTAACTTTGTTCAGCTTCAAGAAGCTATTTTCTAAATACAAGTTTGCTGGCATCAGCTCTAATTAAGTTTAGTGATAAACATTCCCATTGTCTAATCACCTCCAGAGTCAGACTGCTAGTTGATAAGATGGACTGCATTGTTTTCTTGTGTGTAACTTGTTATCTGCTGAAGTAATGTAATTCTATTGTGGCCTGTCAAAGGGCGTTGTCTCTCTATCTAAATGTACCAAATGTGTGATTGGGGATTTTATGCCTCCCCCTGAGAGTGTCTTTTTGCATGTAACCTCAATAAAAACCAGGCTGGGTGTTCCAGCACCTCAGACCTCTTCTGACCCTCTAACTTGCAGCCTTGACTCATGTTTGTAGGGGACAGCTATAATCACTACAGGGATTGCTATGCTCTTCATACTCCCTTAGCTACTGAGCTCTTGTAAGAGCTCTTGTTCCTGATCCTGCTTCGCTCTACAGAAGGAAGAGGTTCACCTACTGAAGCCTGGTCGTAGGTCCAGGGCGCAGAGCAGGCGGCGAGATACCAGCCCAGCAGCGGTGGTTCGTAGAGTCTGTATTACTTATGGTGGCTACGCAGTAGTCATGGTGTCTACGGTGCTGATGATCCTTTGGTGAGCGCTAGGAGCATCCTTTTCTACGGTCCAACTTCCAGCCAGCCGGGAGGCAACCGTAACACTCTCTTTCTCTAGATATATCTCTCACTCTCTACAGATCTCTCTCACTCTCTACATATCTCTATCACTCTCTATATATCTCTCTCGCTCTCTACATATCTCTCTCTCGCTCTCTACATATCTCTCTCTCGCTCTCTACATATCTCTCTTGTTCTCTACATATCTCTCTTGTTCTCTACATATTTCTCGCTTTCTACATATCTCTCTCACTCTCTACATATCTCTCTCACTCTCTACATATCTCTCTCTCACTCTCTACATATCTCTCTCTCGCTCTCTACATATCTCTCTCGCTCTCTACATATCTCTCTCGCTCTCTACATATCTCTCTCGCTCTCTACATCTCTCTCTCTCTATATATCTCTCTTGCTCTCTACTTATCTCTCTTGCTCTCTATATAGCTCTCTATATAGCTCTCTCTCGCTCTCTACATATCTCTCTCGTTCTCTACATATCTCTCTCAATCTCTATATATCTCACTCTCTACATATCTCTCACTCTCTACATCTCTCTCACTCTCTACATATCTCTCACTCTCTACATATCTCTCTCTACAAATCTCTCTCACTCTCTACATATCTCTCTCACTCTCTACATATATCTCCCTCTACAAATCTCTCTCACTCTCTACATATCTCTCTCTCTCTCTACACATATCTCTCTCTCTCTCTCTACATATCTCTCTCACTCTCTACAAATCTCTCTTGCCCTCTACGTATCTCTCTCCATTTCTACATATCTCTCTCTCTACATATCTCTATCGCTCTCTCTATATCTCTCTTGCTCTCTACATATCTCTCTTTCTCTAGATATATCTCTCACTCTCTACATATCTCTCTTGCTCTCTATATACGGTATCTCTCTTGCTCTCTACATACCTCTCTTGCTCTCTACATATCTCTCTCACTCTTGACATATCTCTCTTGCTCTCTACATATCTCTCTCTATACATATCTCTCTCGCTCTCTACATATCTCTCTCCCTCTCTATATACAGTATCTCTCTTGCTCTCTACATATCTCTCTTCCTCTCTTCATATCTCTCTCGCTCTCTTCATATCTCTATCGCTCTCTATATAACTCTATCGCTCTCTACATATCGCTCTTACTCTCTACATCTCTCTCGCTCTCTACATATCTCTCTCTCTCTACATCTCTCACTCTCTACATATCTCTCACTCTCTACATATCTCTCTCTCTCTCTACATCTCTCTCTCACTCTCTTCATATCTCTCTCACTCTCTTCATATCTCTATCGCTTTCTATATAACTCTATCAATGTCTACATATCGCTCTTACTCTCTACATCTCTCTCACTCTCTACATATCTCACTCTATCTACATCTCTCTCACTCTCTACATATCTCGCTCTCTACATATCTCTCTCTCGCTCTCTACATATCTCTCTCACGCTCTCGACATATCTCTTTCGCTCTCTACATCTCTCTCTCAGGGGCATAGTTATCAAGCCGTCAACCTCAAATACGCTGGAATTCCCCAGCGTATTTGTAGCGAGGCTGATTCGCCTTAGTTATCAAAGGCTAGAGACCGGCAAAAGTTGAATTTTGTGACGTAAACTTTGATCCGCTGGACTCAGTCCGACACAGATCGATTCTTATGTCACTCCAGATGTTCCGCACACAAGTGCGGCACAATCTGACTACTTTTGCTAGTTATCAAAAAACTAGCAGGTACGCTCGGCACTTTTAAGGGCCCAGCGTACCTGGTTTTTAAACCGCCACCCTGGAGGTGGCGGATCCCATAGGAATCAATGGGAGTCTGACCATAGCGAAAGTACAAGTTCGCTGCTGCCAGACATCCCATTGATTCCTAAGGGAGCTGTCTACACCTAACACCCTAACATGTACCCCGAGTCTAAACACCACTAATCTCCCCCCCCCCTACACCGCTGCAACTAAATAAAGTTATTACCCCCTAAACCGCCGCTCCTGGAGCCCACCGCAAGCTACTCTATACATATTAACCCCTAAACTGCCGCTCCCGGCGCCCACCGCAACTATAATATATGTATTAACCCCTAAACTGCTGCTCCTGGAGCCCACCGCCACCTACATTATACCTAGTAACCCCTATCCTACCCCCCTATACCGCCGCCCTCTATAATAAAGTTATTAACCCCTATCCTGCCGATCCTGCACCTCGCTGCAACTAAATAAATAGTTTAACCCCTAAACCGCCACTACCGGACCCTGCCGCAACCTATATTAAATTTATTAACCCCTTATCTGCCCCCCCTACACCGTCGCCACCTATAATACATTTATTAACCCCTATCCTGCCCCCCACTACACCGCCGCCACTGTAATACATTTATTAACCCCTAAACCTAAGTCTAACACTAACCCTAACACCCCCCTAACTTAAATATTAATTAAATAAATCTAAATAATATTTCTATTAACTAAATTAATCCTATTTAAAACTAAATACTTACCTTTAAAATAAACCCTAATATAGCTACAATATAAATAATAATTATATTGTAGCTATCTTATTTTACAGGTAACTTTGTATTTATTTTAGCTAGTTAGAATAGTTATTAAATAGTTATTAACTATTTAATAACTACCTAGCTAAAAGAAATACAAAATTACCTGTAAAATAAATCCTAAACTAAGTTACAATTAAACCTAACACTACACTATCATTAAATGAATTAAATAAATTAACTACTGTTACGGTTGCCTCCAGGCTGGCTGGAAGTTGGGCCGTAGAAAAGGATGCTCCTAGCGCTCACCAAATGATCATCAGCACCGTAGACACCATAACTACTGCGTAGCCACCATAAGTAATGCAGACTCTACGAACCACCGCTGCTGGGCTGGTATCTCGCCGTCTGCTCTGCGCCCTGGACCTACGACCAGGCTCCAGTAGGTGAACCTCTTCCTTCTGTAGAGCGAAGCAGGATCAGGAACAAGAGCTCTTACAAGAGCTCAGTAGCTAAGGGAGTAAGAAGAGCATAGCAATCCCTGTAGTGATTATAGATGTCCCCTACAAACATGAGTCAAGGCTGCAAGTTAGAGGGTCAGAAGAGGTCTGAGGTGCTGGAACACCCAGCCTGGTTTTTATTGAGGTTACATGCACACAGGACACTCCCAGGGGGGGAAGCATAAAATCCCCCATCACACATTTGGTACATTTAGATAGAGAGACAACGCCCTTTGACAGGCCACAATAGAATTACATTACTTCAGCAGATAACAAGTTACACACAAGAAAACAATGCAGTCCATCTTATCAACTAGCAGTCTGACTCTGGAGGTGATTAGACAATGGGAATGTTTATCACTAAACTTAATTAGAGCTGATGCCAGCAAACTTGTATTTAGAAAATAGCTTCTTGAAGCTGAACAAAGTTAACTCTTTCAGTTCTGACCGAAGGGCCTGTCACATAGCACTTAATGGTACACAATGAAAACTAATGCTTTTGTAACAGTGCTCCCTTTCTGTGGAACACTCTGGCAGACACGGTCTGACCCCTTTTCGGGGGACAATCTTCCAGGGGCCATAGTCATGAGGAAGGAGGCTGGCAAATAGGCTTCTCCACAATCCAGGGAAGCAGGGCAATTTTCCATTTAAAGGGCCAGTTACAAATAGCAGTTTGTAACATATCTCCCCTTTTGGAGGGAGACTAACCAGGCACCTGACCTTCTGTCGGTCAGTGCCTAAGTTAGTCTCGCAACCCACCCACAAATAAACATTAGCAGCAAAGTAGCCCCCCCACAATAAGTAGTACTGGCCTGTAGGTTCCAGGTTGTAGGATGAAAGTGTAGCATCCTCGGCCTTCCTGGCGCAGCTGGGCAAATAGCTGGTGGTACTTGGGGGGCAGAGGCCAGTGGCACTCTGCCCTGGTGCAAGCTCTTCTGCTGGGGTGAGGGGTTTGCAGGCCAGTACTGTAACAAGGGGGTCTGTAGGGCAGAGGCCAGCAGCGCTCTGTCCTGATGCCAGCTCTTCTGCTGGGGGAATTGGGGCATAGTCCTGCCCGGTGGCAAAGGGAACGTGGGGGTCAGTGGGGGTTAACATCTCCACTGTTTACCCTGGGCCCAAGTTAGGAGTTAGCTGGGGAGGGGGAGATTGGCTTACCGCCTCCTCCTGATACTCCGGCGGCCATTGGGAAGGGCGGTCGATGCTCTCCGCTCCCTGCGGAACATGCTGTGGCTGGGGAGAGAGGCCGGTTGTCTCCTCTCCCTGGAAGGCACACTCCGACTGGGGAGGGAGGTCGATGCTCTCCCCTCCCTGTAGCTGGGTCTGTCACTGGGGATCTGGGCCGCCTGCCCAGCATCCCTGTAGGGCCGATAGAGAGACTGTGGTCCCATCTCCACCTGCCTGCTGGGGGTCCTCCCAGGACCAGTCTATGAGGCCTGCTGCCTCGGGTATCTCTGGTTGGGGTTGGGGAAGGAGACCAGTTGTCTCTTCCCTCTGCACTGTATACTGCCGCTGGGGAGGGAGGTCGCTGCTCTCCTCTCCCTGTAACTCAGGCTGCCGCTGGGGAGGGAGGTCGTTGCTCTCCGCTCCCTGTAACTCACTTTCTCGCTGGAGACCAGGTGTCCATACCCCCAAACTCCACAGTTGGCGCTCAAAGGCTTGCGCCGCTTCGTTCTCAGCATCCAATTCCCGGATGATTCGACTGACTACCTCCTGCGCATGGTCTGGACCATATCGGACTAGCCGCCTCTTTACCTCTGGAACAAAATCAGCGCCCTCATAGCGACGGCTCAGGTTGAGGTGCTCTTCACAGGGTTATGACCAGTGTCTTGTCAGCTCCATGCTGCTGTAGGTAGGGACGCTGAGCAGTGGCTAGCGTTGCCCTCAATAACTCTCATACGATACCAGTGCTGTTGGGGTGCTGCTCCTTGCGCTAGGACGCCATCCCACCGCTGCCGCCAAATGTTACGGTTGCCTCCAGGCTGGCTGGAAGTTGGACCGTAGAAAAGGATGCTCCTAGCGCTCACCAAAGGATCATCAGCACCGTAGACACCATAACTACTGCGTAGCCACCATAAGTAATGCAGACTCTATGAACCACCGCTGCTGGGCTGGTATCTCGCCGTCTGCTCTGTGCCCTGGACCTACGACCAGGCTCCAGTAGGTGAACCTCTTCCTTCTGTAGAGCGAAGCAGGATCAGGAACAAGAGCTCTTACAAGAGCTCAGTAGCTAAGGGAGTATGAAGAGCATAGCAATCCCTGTAGTGATTATAGCTGTCCCCTACAAACATGAGTCAAGGCTGCAAGTTCGAGGGTCAGAAGAGGTCTGAGGTGCTGGAACACCCAGCCTGCTTTTTATTGAGGTTACATGCAAAAAAGGACACTCTCAGGGGGAGGCATAAAATCCCCAATCACACATTTGGTACATTTAGATAGAGAGACAACGCCCTTTGACAGGCCACAATAGAATTACATTACTTCAGTAGATAACAAGTTACACACAAGAAAAAAATGCAGTCCATCTTATCAACTAGCAGTCTGACTCTGGAGGTGATTAGACAATGGGAATGTTTATCACTAAACTTAATTAGAGCTGATGCCAGCAAACTTGTTTTTAGAAAATAGCTTCTTGAAGCTGAACAAAGTTAACTCTTTCAGTTCTGACCGAAGGGTCTGTCACATAGCACTTAATGGTACACAATGAAAACTAATGCTTTTGTAACAGTGCTCCCTTTCTGTGGAACACTCTGGCAGACACGGTCTGACCCCTTTTCGGGGCACAATCTTCCACGGGCCATAGTCATGAGGAAGGAGGCTGGCAAATAGGCTTCTCCACAATCCAGGGAAGCAGGGCAATTTTCCATTTAAAGGGCCAGTTACAAATAGCAGTTTGTAACAACTACAAATAACTACAATTAAATACAATTACATAAACTAACTAAAGTTCAAAAAAAAAAAAGCTAAGTAACAAAAAATAAAAAAAATAGGTTACAAACATTTTAAAAATATTACAACAATTTTAAGCTAATTACACCTAATCTAAGCCCCCTAATAAAATAACAAAGCCCCCCAAAATAAAAAAATGCCCTACCCTATTCTAAATTTAAAAAGTTCAAAGCTCTTTTACCTTACCAGCCCTTAAAAGGGCCTTTTGTGGGGGCATGCCCCAAAGAATTCAGCTCTTTTGCCTGTAAAAGAAGAATACAACCCCCCCAACATTACAACCCACCACCCACATACCCCTAATCTAACCCAAACCCCCCTTAAAATAACCTAACACTAATCCCCTGAAGATCATCCTACCTTTAGTCGTCTTCACTCAGTCGAGCAGCGATGGAACCGAAGAGGAGATCCGGAGCGACAGAAGTCATCATCCAAGGGGCGCTGAAGAAATCTTCCATCCGATGAAGTCATCATCCAGGCGGCGCTGATAAAGTCTTCCATCTGGGCGATGTCATCTTCCAAGAGGCGCTGAAGAAGTCTTCTATCCGGGCGATGTCATCTTCCAAGCGGGGTCTTCAATCTTCATCCCGCCGACGCGGAACATCCTTCTTTACCGACGGACTACCGACGAATGAAGGCTCTTTTAAGGGACATCATCCAAGATGGCGTCCCTTCAATTCCGATTGGCTGATAGGATTCTATCAGCCAATCGGAATTAAGGTAGGAAAAATCTGATTGGCTGATTGAATCAGCCAATCAGATTCAAGTTCAATCCGATTGGCTGATCCAATCAGCCAATCAGATTGAGCTTGCATTCTATTGGCTGATCGGAACAGCCAATAGAATGCAAGCTCAATCTGATTGGCTGATTGGATCAGCCAATCGGATTGAACTTTAATCTTGAATCTTGAACTTGAAGACCCCGCTTGGAAGATGACATTGCCCGGATAGAAGACTTCTTCAGCGCCTCTTGGAAGATGACATCGCCCGGATAGAAGACTTTTTCAGCGCCGCTTGGAGGATCACTTCATCGGATGGAAGATTTCTTCAGCGCCCCTTGGATGATGACTTCTGTCGCTCCGGATCTCCTCTTCGGTTCCATCGCTGCTCGGATGAGTGAAGACGACTAAAGGTAGGATGAACTTCAGGGGATTAGTGTTAGGTTATTTTAAGGGGGGTGTTATGGTTGCCTCCAGGCTGGCTGGAAGTTGGACCATAGAAAAGGATGCTCCTAGCAAGAACCTTAAAGATACATTGGTTAAAGTTGATGTGGGCTCAAGGGGTAGAATTACCCAGGGACACATTGGGCATAAAAACTTGGGATGTTTTCCATGCCTTAATTGTCAAAACTGCAAAAGTGTCATTAAAGGCCCCATTTTTACCCATCTCTCGTCGGGTAAGAAATATAAACTTAAGGATTACTATACTTGTAACTCTAAGTTCGTGGTGTATCTAATTAAGTGCATACGAAGAGAGAAGCGCTCTACCAGGAACGAACAACAGCTCAGTGGCTTGTTCTATGGCGATTTACCACCCGGAAGCAGCCTCTTTTAGACCAGTGTGCTTTTCACAGAAGAAAACTTTCCTGAAGTATATCAGTCTGATCCCGCCAAGTAAGGTCAGTCCAGTCCCGAAATACCAGGAAATTCTCCTCTGAACAAGGAACATGACAACCCCAGACGATCGTTTCGGCCTCCTATGGGCCTCGTCAGTGAGGTGCAGCCACATTCCTCTAAGCACACTGGGCAAGGAGTCCACGTCTGGTTTCCCCCATCACCCATAGGGAGACTTCCCCAGGGTCATAATAATTTGCATACGAAGAGAGAAGCGCTCTACCAGGAACGAACAACAGCTCAGTGGCTTGTTCTATGGCGATTTACCACCCGGAAGCAGCCTCTTTTAGACCAGTGTGCTTTTCACAGAAGAAAACTTTCCTGAAGTATATCAGTCTGATCCCACCAAGTAAGGTCAGTCCAGCCCCGAAATACCAGGCAATTCTCCTCTGAACAAGGAACATGACAACCCCAGACGATCGTTTCGGCCTCCTATGGGCCTCGTCAGTGAGGTGCAGCCACATTCCTCTAAGCACACTGGGCAAGGAGTCCACGTCTGGTTTCCCCCATCACCCATAGGGAGACTTCCCCAGGGTCATAATAATTTGCATACGAAGAGAGAAGCGCTCTACCAGGAACGAACAACAGCTCAGTGGCTTGTTCTATGGCGATTTACCACCCGGAAGCAGCCTCTTTTAGACCAGTGTGCTTTTCACAGAAGAAAACTTTCCTGAAGTATATCAGTCTGATCCCGCCAAGTAAGGTCAGTCCAGCCCGAAATACCAGGCAATTCTCCTCTGAACAAGGAACATGACAACCCCAGACGATCGTTTTGGCCTCCTATGGGCCTCGTCAGTGAGGTGCAGCCACATTTCTCTAAGCACACTGGGCAAGGAGTCCACGTCTGGTTTCCCCCATCACCCATAGGGAGACTTCCCCAGGGTTATAATAATTTGCATACGAAGAGAGAAGCGCTCTACCAGGAACGAACAACAGCTCAGTGGCTTGTTCTATGGCGATTTACCACCCGGAAGCAGCCTCTTTTAGACCAGTGTGCTTTTCACAGAAGAAAACTTTCCTGAAGTATATCAGTCTGATCCCGCCAAGTAAGGTCAGTCCAGCCCCGAAATACCAGGCAATTCTCCTCTGAACAAGGAACATGACAACCCCAGACGATCGTTTCGGCCTCTTATGGGCCTCGTCAGTGAGGTGCAGCCACATTCCTCTAAGCACACTGGGCAAGGAGTCCACGTCTGGTTTCCCCCATCACCCATAGGGAGACTTCCCCAGGGTCATAATAATTTGCATACGAAGAGAGAAGCGCTCTACCAGGAACGAACAACAGCTCAGTGGCTTGTTCTATGGCGATTTACCACCCGGAAGCAGCCTCTTTTAGACCAGTGTGCTTTTCACAGAAGAAAACTTTCCTGAAGTATATCAGTCTGATCCCGCCAAGTAAGGTCAGTCCAGCCCCGAAATACCAGGCAATTCTCCTCTGAACAAGGAACATGACAACCCCAGACGATCGTTTCGGCCTCCTATGGGCCTCGTCAGTGAGGTGCAGCCACATTCCTCTAAGCACACTGGGCAAGGAGTCCACGTCTGGTTTCCCCCATCACCCATAGGGAGACTTCCCCAGGGTCATAATAATTTGCATACGAAGAGAGAAGCGCTCTACCAGGAACGAACAACAGCTCAGTGGCTTGTTCTATGGCGATTTACCACCCGGAAGCAGCCTCTTTTAGACCAGTGTGCTTTTCACAGAAGAAAACTTTCCTGAAGTATATCAGTCTGATCCCGCCAAGTAAGGTCAGTCCAGCCCCGAAATACCAGGCAATTCTCCTATGAACAAGGAACATGACAACCCCAGACGATCGTTTCGGCCTCCTATGGGCCTCGTCAGTGAGGTGCAGCCACATTCCTCTAAGCACACTGGGCAAGGAGTCCACGTCTGGTTTCCCCCATCACCCATAGGGAGACTTCCCCAGGGTCATAATAATTTGCATACGAAGAGAGAAACGCTCTACCAGGAATGAACAACAGCTCAGTGGCTTGTTCTATGGCTATTTACCACCCGGAAGCAGCCTCTTTTAGACCAGTGTGCTTTTCACAGAAGAAAACTTTCCTGAAGTATATCAGTCTGATCCCGCCAAGTAAGGTCAGTCCAGCCCCGAAATACCAGGCAATTCTCCTCTGAACAAGGAACATGACAACCCCAGACGATCGTTTCGGCCTCCTATGGGCCTCGTCAGTGAGGTGCAGCCACATTCCTCTAAGCACACTGGGCAAGGAGTCCACGTCTGGTTTCCCCCATCACCCATAGGGAGACTTCCCCAGGGTCATAATAATTTGCATACGAAGAGAGAAGCGCTCTACCAGGAACGAACAACAGCTCAGTGGCTTGTTCTATGGCGATTTACCACCCGGAAGCAGCCTCTTTTAGACCAGTGTGTTTTTCACAGAAGAAAACTTTCCTGAAGTATATCAGTCTGATCCCGCCAAGTAAGGTCAGTCCAGCCCCGAAATACCAGACAATTCTCCTCTGAACAAGGAACATGACAACCCCAGACGATCGTTTCGGCCTCCTATGGGCCTCGTCAGTGAGGTGCAGCCACATTCCTCTAAGCACACTGGGCAAGGAGTCCACGTCTGGTTTCCCCCATCACCCATAGGGAGACTTCCCCAGGGTCATAATAATTTGCATACGAAGAGAGAAGCGCTCTACCAGGAACGAACAACAGCTCAGTGGCTTGTTCTATGGCGATTTACCACCCGGAAGCAGCCTCTTTTAGACCAGTGTGCTTTTCACAGAAGAAAACTTTCCTGAAGTATATCAGTCTGATCCCGCCAAGTAAGGTCAGTCCAGCCCCGAAATACCAGGCAATTCTCCTCTGAACAAGGAACATGACAACCCCAGACGATCGTTTCGGCCTCCTATGGGCCTCGTCAGTGAGGTGCAGCCATATTCCTCTAAGCACACTGGGCAAGGAGTCCACGTCTGGTTTCCCCCATCACCCATAGGGAGACTTCCCCAGGGTCATAATAATTTGCATACGAAGAGAGAAGCGCTCTACCAGGAACGAACATCAGCTCAGTGGCTTGTTCTATGGCGATTTACCACCCGGAAGCAGCCTCTTTTAGACCAGTGTGCTTTTCACAGAAGAAAACTTTCCTGAAGTATATCAGTCTGATCCCGCCAAGTAAGGTCAGTCCAGCCCCGAAATACCAGGCAATTCTCCTCTGAACAAGGAACATGACAACCCATTAAGTGCCCATGTGGTTTAGGGTATGTGGGCGAAACCACCAAGAGGGTACGGGGTCATAATAATTTGCATACGAAGAGAGAAGCGCTCTACCAGGAACAAACAACAGCTCAGTGGCTTGTTCTATGGCGATTTACCACCCGGAAGCAGCCTGTTTTAGACATAGCAATCCCTGTAGTGATTATAGCTGTCCCCTACAAACATGAGTCAAGGCTGCAAGTTAGAGGGTCAGAAGAGGTCTGAGGTGCTGGAACACCCAGCCTGCTTTTTATTGAGGTTACATGCAAAAAAGGACACTCTCAGGGGGAGGCATAAAATCCCCAATCACACATTTGGTACATTTAGATAGAGAGACAACGCCCTTTGACAGGCCACAATAGAATTACATTACTTCAGTAGATAACAAGTTACACACAAGAAAAAAATGCAGTCCATCTTATCAACTAGCAGTCTGACTCTGGAGGTGATTAGACAATGGGAATGTTTATCACTAAACTTAATTAGAGCTGATGCCAGCAAACTTGTTTTTAGAAAATAGCTTCTTGAAGCTGAACAAAGTTAACTCTTTCAGTTCTGACCGAAGGGTCTGTCACATAGCACTTAATGGTACACAATGAAAACTAATGCTTTTGTAACAGTGCTCCCTTTCTGTGGAACACTCTGGCAGACACGGTCTGACCCCTTTTCGGGGCACAATCTTCCACGGGCCATAGTCATGAGGAAGGAGGCTGGCAAATAGGCTTCTCCACAATCCAGGGAAGCAGGGCAATTTTCCATTTAAAGGGCCAGTTACAAATAGCAGTTTGTAACAACTATAAATAACTACAATTAAATACAATTACATAAACTAACTAAAGTTAAAAAAAAAAAAGCTAAGTTACAAAAAATAAAAAAAATAGGTTACAAACATTTTAAAAATATTACAACAATTTTAAGCTAATTACACCTAATCTAAGCCCCCTAATAAAATAACAAAGCCCCCCAAAATAAAAAAATGCCCTACCCTATTCTAAATTAAAAAAGTTCAAAGCTCTTTTACCTTACCAGCCCTTAAAAGGGCCTTTTGTGGGGGCATGCCCCAAAGAATTCAGCTCTTTTGCCTGTAAAAGAAGAATACAACCCCCCCAACATTACAACCCACCACCCACATACCCCTAATCTAACCCAAACCCCCCTTAAAATAACCTAACACTAATCCCCTGAAGATCATCCTACCTTTAGTCGTCTTCACTCAGTCGAGCAGCGATGGAACCGAAGAGGAGATCCGGAGCGACAGAAGTCATCATCCAAGGGGCGCTGAAGAAATCTTCCATCCGATGAAGTCATCATCCAGGCGGCGCTGATAAAGTCTTCCATCTGGGCGATGTCATCTTCCAAGAGGCGCTGAAGAAGTCTTCTATCCGGGCGATGTCATCTTCCAAGCGGGGTCTTCAATCTTCATCCCGCCGACGCGGAACATCCTTCTTTACCGACGGACTACCGACGAATGAAGGCTCTTTTAAGGGACATCATCCAAGATGGCGTCCCTTCAATTCCGATTGGCTGATAGGATTCTATCAGCCAATCGGAATTAAGGTAGGAAAAATCTGATTGGCTGATTGAATCAGCCAATCAGATTCAAGTTCAATCCGATTGGCTGATCCAATCAGCCAATCAGATTGAGCTTGCATTCTATTGGCTGATCGGAACAGCCAATAGAATGCAAGCTCAATCTGATTGGCTGATTGGATCAGCCAATCGGATTGAACTTTAATCTTGAATCTTGAACTTGAAGACCCCGCTTGGAAGATGACATTGCCCGGATAGAAGACTTCTTCAGCGCCTCTTGGAAGATGACATCGCCCGGATAGAAGACTTTTTCAGCGCCGCTTGGAGGATCACTTCATCGGATGGAAGATTTCTTCAGCGCCCCTTGGATGATGACTTCTGTCGCTCCGGATCTCCTCTTCGGTTCCATTGCTGCTCGGATGAGTGAAGACGACTAAAGGTAGGATGAACTTCAGGGGATTAGTGTTAGGTTATTTTAAGGGGGGTGTTATGGTTGCCTCCAGGCTGGCTGGAAGTTGGACCATAGAAAAGGATGCTCCTAGCAAGAACCTTAAAGATACATTGGTTAAAGTTGATGTGGGCTCAAGGGGTAGAATTACCCAGGGACACATTGGGCATAAAAACTTGGGATGTTTTCCATGCCTTAATTGTCAAAACTGCAAAAGTGTCATTAAAGGCCCCATTTTTACCCATCCCTCGTCGGGTAAGAAATATAAACTTAAGGATTACTATACTTGTAACTCTAAGTTCGTGGTGTATCTAATTAAGTGCATACGAAGAGAGAAGCGCTCTACCAGGAACGAACAACAGCTCAGTGGCTTGTTCTATGGCGATTTACCACCCGGAAGCAGCCTCTTTTAGACCAGTGTGCTTTTCACAGAAGAAAACTTTCCTGAAGTATATCAGTCTGATCCCGCCAAGTAAGGTCAGTCCAGCCCCGAAATACCAGGAAATTCTCCTCTGAACAAGGAACATGACAACCCATTAAGTGCCCATGTGGTTTAGGGTATGTGGGCGAAACCACCAAGAGGGTACGGGAGCGTATTAACCAACACAAAAGTAATATCAGGACAGGAAAATTGGATGCTCCTGTATCCCACCATTTTATAACTGCTGGACACCAGATTAATCAGGTTAGATTCCAGGTGTTAGAACATATTAGTCTTCCTAGGAGGGGTGGTAATAGGGTTAGGTTGTTAAAGTATAGAGAATTATACTGGATTCATGAACTGGGGACTATGATACCCAATGGGATGAATAGGGAAATGGATTGGAGTGTATGTCAGTAAATATGGATGATTAGGTACTTTATAGTAGTTTAACTGGCAGGTTTTTCTAAAAAAAATTTGGGTTTAAAACTTCAGGGATACGGATAGTTACATTTACTCAGTTCTTTTGATATCTTTTGTTGAAAGTCTTTTTTTTATAGATTGGAATTTAAATTCATTTAGCTAATACCTTTTTAAATTTAATGCTGAACATGTAAAAAGATTTAAGAACTGGCATAAATTTTATAAAATAAAGAATTTTTTTAGGTTGACCTTTTTGTTTTTTATCCTTTGTTGAAGGACGTTCTTGGTAATTGTTTAAGAGCTCCAAAAAGTATTCTTTTTTCAAGATGACCATTTAATTAGATCTAATTGGAAGTGCAACAATTAAAATTGGCTTTTCTTCAAAAGATATTTGAATTAGCAATGTTGAAAAAGAATTAAGAAAAGAAAAAATCCCCTTTTTTATGTTTTGTATGTTATTTTTTGAAAATAATACATTGCAATACAATAACTAATGACAATAAGTGTATATTCAATTATTTTTTGTACTAAGTAGATTAACTTGATGTATGATTAACAATGATGGAAAAAAGTTTTTTGTTCTCTTTATGTCCTTTGTTGAAAAACTATGATAAATGTAATTAGAGATGTAAATAATGACCACTAGATGGAATTAAGCAAAAGAAAAAAGTTTGTATTAATTGAACACAGGTGAGAACAGGTGTGGTGGGTGGAGCCGCAGCCTTTATAAGGTTTGTTTTTAGAGTTGTATGTTAGACATGAATAAGGACATGGGTCCGAAACGTTGTCTGTTTTAAGTGGCACAATAAAATAATGATGTTTTAATACAGTTGGTGGTCAAGAGGCACTTTTGACCTGATATCTTATGGAGAGTGGGGGAACTACTCTAAACCCTTGCCTGCAACATTGCTATAAAAACCTGTGAAAGTTCTGGTTGCGTCTACACAGCCCACTGCCGGGGCAGCTGGCGAGGCCTAGCGGAGAGGTGACATGATCATGGCGGACCCCGGCATGGCTATCTTAGCCCTTTTTGAAGACTACCATTGTGCACTAATTAGTAAGCTGGATCGGCTTATCCTGACTGTTGGACGCCGGGAGGTGGAAGAAGACAGTGCTAAACCCTGTCATCAAATGGCGGCGACACCCGACACACACAAGGAGGTTAGTCAGGAGACTCCGGCTCACCATCTTATGTCGGAGTCCGCCTACTCCTCAGAAGCGGCACTACCGCACAAAGTAAAGGATGAGAGAGGAGCCGTACCGGAGGTTACAGAGGGGTCTGGTAAAAGATCCAGGGCTCTACCAGCACGGATGACTACGCCTACAGGGCCAGGCTCTCTTGCGGGGTGGGCCCCTTGCTGCCGCTATATAGATCCGCAACGCAGCCACCTTGCCGAGCACCCGATTGTTCTGTCGGTGTGGAGTTCTTACCATGCCAGTCGGCCTTATTCTCCCCACCGCTCGGCTGATATCCTGGGAATCCACTTTGGCGTCAATATGTATGTGTTGCTCCCCAGAGACTGGGGAGGGAGTGGCGGGGCCACGCTTGCTCTGGGCCTCTTCTGTAGGAGAACTGGAGTGGGCTAGCTTTCCTTGCACCTTGCGTGATAGCTAGGAACAAATCTCATGCAATGTATACTATCAAAACAGCTTGTTTCCCCCTTCTCCTGATTTTAAACTACACTGCTTCTATGAGGAGCTTGAGTGCAGAGGAGTGACTAACACTTGTTGGACATTCAGTGACTTTTCAGTGCCATATGTCTGCATGGTACTACATCATGTCTTGAGTGGTTATGTTTTAACTAATAAGTTTTACTTTTGAGACCCTGTACTTAGGTGGGGAACTATTTGAGTCAATGTAGAGTTTGTTACCACCCTGTGTTTGTGTTTTACTTACTTGAAGCCCTAAAATAGTTTAACCTATTTTACATGTATAAGCTACCTACCCTTAGTTAAAAGGTTTTCTAATACCAGTGCATTAACGGGGATGTCTAGGGATTTAAGCCTCACAATATGCCTAAGTCAGGTTCCTGAATGCTATATAGTGTTTTGATAAAGCACATAAGATGATCTAATATTACGATCTCAGCTCTGGTTATCTAGGAGCGTTGGCCTTCTCATTAGTTAGTGGCCTGTTATCATATCTACACTCCAGCTGTGTTGAAGTTTGCCATTAAGCCTGTAAACTAACAACCCTATATTTTCTATCTCCTCTCTAAAGACTAAGGAGCCCCTATACTAAATAATCCCAGGCCCAGGCTCCCGAGTGTTATAGCACCCTGCTGACACCACATAGTTGTCTATAGTTATGGGTATCAATTGGGAGACCTATGTTAGATGTTATACATATGTGTGGAACAAGTTCTTATATATATTATATCTCTTGTCACTTCTTGCATGATAACTAGGGCCCATACAGGTATAACTGCTTAGTATCAATGTTTTATGAACAGACAGGATGATAGCTTACATATTTTATCATTATGTTGCCATGTATGATTAACCTAGAGCTTTTGTCTGAAATGTATAATCTAGTCTGGGCTGTCCACGTGCTTAGTTGTCCTTATTCGGATAGTCATAATGGTAAGTTGCTCTATCAATATCTCTGGGCTCTACGTCAGGAGTATAAGTTAACTATAGTAAGATTTGTCATTTTTGGCTTTTCCTCCGTCCGCCCCCCCCCCCATTTTTTCCTCCCCCCCCCCCTCCTCCTTCCCCCCCCCTCCTCCTCTCCCCCTCCTCCTTCCCCTCCTTCTCCCCCTCCTTCTCCTTTCCCTTCCCCTCCTCCTCACTACTTCTGTGCGGTTGGGGATGATTCCCTTTCTCTCTGCACCCTTTTGGCAGAGTTTGGTAGTCTCTGCCCTACCTGTAGAGCCACGACTTAGTTTTCTTTTCCCTGCACCATGATAGAACGGCTCACAGGGGTCCAACACAGGATCATTGATTTTGTAGTGATTTCCTGTTTCCTGAAGTTTACTCAAGATAATAGTTTTGAGATTGCCTATGTTCTAATAGAGGCTCAGCACTAATGGTTATTGGATTACGATAACAACAGAGAGAGGCTATACTCCATGTTTTCCCAATTGATGATCTCTACAGAGTTACCCTGATGCCTTTCTTATGCTTTACTATGTTGATATTGTATATGCACTTTATAACCTGTATTTATCCCACGTAAGCTGAAATTGCAATCTTTACTATTATCTACGTTGACATATCCTCAATTGTTTTGTTTAACTTCTGGTCCCACGACTGGACCTGCTTGTCTGAGGAACCCGCAAAACCTATAATATTTAAAAAATGAGGTGCCCCCTGTGTAATGTCATGCCAGTATAATATAAGTTGTACAATGTAATCTGTTGATGAGACTGTTGCCAATGTGTTATTCAACCTCAATAAAAAACTAATTAACAAAAAAAAAAAAATACAGTTGGTGGTGCAGCTATATCATTATTTTTGGACTGACTTCTTGGGACCTTGGTGCAGGTCCAATAGTTGGCACACCTGCAAATAAGCTGATTTATACCCTTGGTGCTTGTGCAATTCTTTGCTTTCTAGCACTCACCAAAGGATCATCAGCACCGTAGACACCATAACTGCTGCGTAGCCACCATAAGTAATGCAGACTCTACGAACCACCGCTGCTGGGCTGGTATCTCGCCGTCTGCTCTGCGCCCTGGACCTACGACCAGGCTCCAGTAGGTGAACCTCTTCCTTCTGTAGAGCGAAGCAGGATCAGGAACAAGAGCTCTTACAAGAGCTCAGTAGCTAAGGGAGTATGAAGAGCATAGCAATCCCTGTAGTGATTATAGATGTCCCCTACAAACATGAGTCAAGGCTGCAAGTTAGAGGGTCAGAAGAGGTCTGAGGTGCTGGAACACCCAGCCTGGTTTTTATTACGGTTGTGCACATACAGGACACACCCAGGGGGAGGCATAAAATAACCAATCAAATAACAGTACAACCCACACATCCCCTCCCCTCAGATAAGCAGTTAACATAATTATTACATACAGTAAAAATACAGTTTTCACACATACACTGTAACTTTAAAACCATGCATTCAATCTCCATAAAAGTTACATATTCAGACTCAGCATACATCAAACATAAACACTTCCAAAAATCAGCCAAATCCCTCCAGTGGATCAAAAGTTAGCTGGAGGTCCCTTTATGACCGACTGCAAGCACAATTTCCTGCCCAAAACAGTTCCATAGACGTGGAGCTGCAAGTTCCGTATGGGAGAAGGTAAGGGTCAACGGTGTTCATGTATTTGCGCATCCGATTTTAGTTCCACAGAATCTTTAGCATACACCGCTGACTGCATTCGAATGAACAAAGATGGCCGCCACCACGTGTTCGTTTGCACGAACTGCGGCCACCCAGCGGTCGGCAATTAACCTGCAGTAACCTCACAGCCTGGGAGGTAAATTGCCTGCACACTTTAACTTCTGGGTGGTCTGCCTATGTGGTACTTGGTTCAGTAAGCCCTATTTACTGAACCAAGTGGGAGAAAGCCAGGGACAAGTTATTTTACAGGTCTGGGGACATAGTCTTAAAGGGGCATTGTTCACCAAAGTCACAATATGTCCCCAGACGGTTCTTAAAGGGCCATACACACCCAATAAAAGTTAATACGTTTTCAGGGGCACAATCTTCCAGGGGCCATAGTCATGAGGAAGGAGGCTGGCAAATAGGCTTCTCCACAATCCAGGGAAGCAGGGCAATTTTCCATTTAAAGGGCCAGTTACAAATAGCAGTTTGTAACAGGGGGGTTGGGTTAGATTAGGGGTATGTGGGTGGTGGGTTGTAATGTTGGGGGGGGGTTGTATTCTTCTTTTACAGGCAAAAGAGCTGAATTCTTTGGGGCATGCCCCCACAAAAGGCCCTTTTAAGGGCTGGTAAGGTAAAAGAGCTTTGAACTTTTTTAATTTAGAATAGGGTAGGGCATTTTTTTATTTTGGGGGGCTTTGTTATTTTATTAGGGGGCTTAGATTAGGTGTAATTAGCTTAAAATTTTGTAACCTATTTTTTTTATTTTTTGTAACTTAGCTTTTTTTTTTTGTACTTTAGTTAGTTTATGTAATTGTATTTAATTGTAGTTATTTGTAGTTAATTTATTTAATTCATTTAATGATAGTGTAGTGTTAGGTTTAATTGTAACTTAGGTTAGGATTTATTTTACAGGTAATTTTGTATTTCTTTTAGCTAGTTAGCTATTAAATAGTTAATAACTATTTAATAACTATTCTAACTAGCTAAAATAAATACAAAGTTACCTGTAAAATAAATATAAATGCTAAGGCCTAGATATAGAGTTTGGCGGTAGCCGTGAAAACCAGCGTTAGAGGCTCCTAACGCTGGTTTTAGGCTACCGCCGGTATTTGGAGTCAGTCAGGAAAGGGTCTAACGCTCACTTTTCAGCCGCGACTTTTCCATACCGCAGATCCCCTTACGTCATTTGCGTATCCTATCTTTTCAATGGGATCTTTCTAACTCCGGTATTTAGAGTCGTGGCTGAAGTAAGCGTTAGAAATCTAACAACAAAACTCCAGCCGCAGAAAAAAGTCAGTAGTTAAGAGCTTTCTGGGCTAACGCCGGTCCATAAAGCTCTTAACTACTGTGCTCTAAAGTACACTAGCACCCATAAACTACCTATGTACCCCTAAACCGAGGTCCCCCCACATCGCCGCCACTCGATTAAATTTTTTTAACCCCTAATCTGCCGACCGCCACCTACGTTATACTTATGTACCCCTAATCTGCTGCCCCTAACACCGCCGACCCCTATATTATATTTATTAACCCCTAACCTGCCCCCCACAACGTCACCGCCAGCTACCTACAATAATTAACCCCTAATCTGCCATCCGCACGCCGCCGCCACCTACATTATAGCTATGTACCCCTAATCTGCTGCCCCTAACTCCGCCGACCCCATATTATATTTATTAACCCCTAATCTGCCCCCCTCAACGTCCCCTCCACCTGCCTACACTTATTAACCCCTAAACTGCCGAGCGGACCGCACCGCTACTATAATAAAGTTATTAACCCCTAATCCGCCTCACTAACCCTATAATAAATAGTATTAACCCCTAATCTGCCCTCCCTAACATCGCCGACACCTAACTTCAAACATTAACCCCTAATCTGCCGACTGGAGCTCACCGCTATTCTAATAAATGTATTAACCCCTAAAGCTAAGTCTAACCCTGTTACGGTTGCCTCCAGGCTGGCTGGAAGTTGGACCGTAGAAAAGGATGCTCCTAGCGCTCACCAAAGGAGCAGCAGCACCGTGGACACTATAACTACTGCGTAGCCACCATCAGTAATGCAGACTATATGAACCACCGCTGCTGGGCTGGTATCTCGCCGTCTGCTCTGCGCCCTGGACCTACGACCAGGCTCCAGTAGGCGAACCTCTTCCTTCTGTAGCAATCCCTGTAGCTAAGGGAGTATGAAAAACATAGCAATCCCTGTAGTGATTATAAGCTGTCCCCTACAAACATGAGTCAAAGCTTCAAGTTAGAGGGTCAACATAGGTCTGATGTGCTGGAGCACACAGCCTGCTTTTATTCAGGTTACATGCAAACAGGACACTCTCAGGGGGAGGCATAAAATCCCCCATCACACATTTGATATTAGATAGAGAGACACTCCCTTTGACAGGCCACAACATTTACTTCAGCAGATAACATTACACACAATAAAACAATGCAGTCCACCTTATCAATACTAGTCTGATTAGACAATGGGAAAGTTGATCACTAAACCTAATTAGAGCTAATCCCAGCAGACTTGTATTTAGAATAGGTTTCTTGAAGCTGAACAAAATTTAACTCTTAATGGCACACAATGAAACTGAACCAAGTGGGAGAAAGCCAGGGACAAGTCATTTCACAGGTCTGGGGACATAGTCTTAAAGGGGCATTGTTCATCAAAGTCACAATATGTCCCCAGATGGTTCTTAAAGGGCCACACACACCCAACAAAAGTCAATATGTCCTCAGGGGCACAATCTTCCAGGGGCCATAGTCATGTGGAAGGAGGCTGGCAAATAGGCTTCTCCAAAATCCAGGGAAGCAGGGCAATTTTTCATTTAAAGGGCCAGTTACAAACAGCAGTTTGTAACATATCTCCCCTTTTGGAGGGAGACTAACCAGGCACCTGACCTTCTGCCGGTCAGTGCCCAAGTTAGTCTCGCAACCCACCCACAAATAATCGCTAGCAGCAAAGTAGCCCCCCCACAATACGTAGTACTGGCCTGTAAGTTCCAGGTTGCAGGATGAAAGTGCAGCATCCTCGGCCTTCCTGGCGCAGCTGGGCAAATAGCTGATGGTACTTGGGGGGCAGAGGCCAGCGGCACTCTGCCCTGGTGCCAGCGCTTCTGCTGGGGTGAGGGGTTTGCAGGTCAGTTCTGTAACAAGGACAAGGTCTGTAGTGCAGAGGCCAGCAGCGCTCTGTCCTGATGCCAGCTCTTCTGCTGGGGGAATTGGGGCATAGTCCTGCCCGGTGGCAAAGGGAACGTGGGGGTCAGTGGGGGCCAACATCTCCACTGTTAACCCTGGGCCCAAGTTAGGAGTTAGCTGGGGAGGGGGAGATTGGCTTACCTCCTCCTCCTGATACTCCGGCGGCCGTTGGGAAGGGAGGTCGATGCTCTCCGCTTCCTGTGGAACATGCTGCGGCTGGGGAGAGAGACCGGTTGTCTCCTCTCCCTGGAAGGCACACTCCGGCTGGGGAGGGAGGTCGATGCTCTCCCCTCCCTGTAGCTGGGTCTGTCGCTGGGGATCTGGGCCGCCTGCCCAGCATCCCTGTAGGGCCGGTAGAGAGACTGCGGTCCCATCTCCACCTGCCTGCTGGGGGTCCTCCCAGGACCAGTCTATGAGGCCTGCTGCCTCTGGTATCTCTGGTTGGGGTTGGGGAAGGAGACCGGTTGTCTCTTCCCTCTGCACAGTATACTGCCGCTGGGGAGGGAGGTCGCTGCTCCCCTCTCCCTGTGGAACATGCTGCGGCTGGGGAGAGAGACCAGGTGTCCATACCCTCAAACTCCACAGTTGGCGCTCAAAGGCTCGTGCCGCTTTGTTCTCCGTATCCAATTCCCGGATGATGCGACTGACTACCTCCTGCGCAGGGTCTGGACCATATCGGACTAGCCGCCTCTTTACCTCTGGAACGAAATCCGCGCCCTCATAGCGACGGATCCGGTTGAGGTGCTCTTCACATGGTTCTGACCAGTATCTTGTCAGCTCCATGC
Organism: Bombina bombina; assembly: GCF_027579735.1. Taxonomy (NCBI): domain Eukaryota; kingdom Metazoa; phylum Chordata; class Amphibia; order Anura; family Bombinatoridae; genus Bombina; species Bombina bombina. The sequence continues at coordinate 1,145,584,678 of NC_069503.1, read as the reverse complement.
TGCTGTAGGTAGGGACGCTGCGCAGTGGCTAGCGTTGCCTTCAATTACTCTCCTACGATACCAGTGCTGTTGTGGTGCTGCTCCTTGCGCTAGGACGCCAATCCCACCGCTGCCGCCAAATGTTACGGTTGCCTCCAGGCTGGCTGGAAGTTGGACCGTAGAAAAGGATGCTCCTAGCGCTCACCAAAGGAGCAGCAGCACCGTGGACACTATAACTACTGCGTAGCCACCATCAGTAATGCAGACTATATGAACCACCGCTGCTGGGCTGGTATCTCGCCGTCTGCTCTGCGCCCTGGACCTACGACCAGGCTCCAGTAGGCGAACCTCTTCCTTCTGTAGCAATCCCTGTAGCTAAGGGAGTATGAAAAACATAGCAATCCCTGTAGTGATTATAAGCTGTCCCCTACAAACATGAGTCAAAGCTTCAAGTTAGAGGGTCAACATAGGTCTGATGTGCTGGAGCACACAGCCTGCTTTTATTCAGGTTACATGCAAACAGGACACTCTCAGGGGGAGGCATAAAATCCCCCATCACACACTTGATATTAGATAGAGAGACACTCCCTTTGACAGGCCACAACATTTACTTCAGCAGATAACATTACACACAATAAAACAATGCAGTCCACCTTATCAATACTAGTCTGATTAGACAATGGGAAAGTTGATCACTAAACCTAATTAGAGCTAATCCCAGCAGACTTGTATTTAGAATAGGTTTCTTGAAGCTGAACAAAATTTAACTCTTAATGGCACACAATGAAACTGAACCAAGTGGGAGAAAGCCAGGGACAAGTCATTTCACAGGTCTGGGGACATAGTCTTAAAGGGGCATTGTTCATCAAAGTCACAATATGTCCCCAGATGGTTCTTAAAGGGCCACACACACCCAACAAAAGTCAATATGTCCTCAGGGGCACAATCTTCCAGGGGCCATAGTCATGTGGAAGGAGGCTGGCAAATAGGCTTCTCCAAAATCCAGGGAAGCAGGGCAATTTTTCATTTAAAGGGCCAGTTACAAACAGCAGTTTGTAACAAACCCTAACACTAACACCCCCCTAAGTTAAATATAATTTAAATCTAACAAAATGAATTAACTCTTATTAAATAAATTATTCCTATTTAAAGCTAAATACTTACCTGTAAAATAAATCCTAATATAGCTACAATATAAATTATAATTATATTATAGCTATTTTAGGATTTATATTTATTTTACAGGTAACTTTGTATTTATTTTAACCAGGTACAATAGCTATTAAAAAGTTAAGAACTATTTAATAGCTAAAATAGTTAAAATAATTACAAAATTACCTGTAAAATAAATCCTAACCTAAGTTACAATTAAACCTAACACTACACTATCAATAAATAAATTAAATAAAATACCTACAATTATACCTACAATTACCTACAATTAAACCTAACACTACACTATCAATACATTAATTAAATACAATATCTACAAATAAATACAATTAAATAAACTAACTAAAGTACAAAAAATAAAAAAGAACTAAGTTACAAAAAATAAAAAAATATTTACAAACATCAGAAAAATATTACAACAATTTTAAACTAATTACACCTACTCTAAGCCCCCAAATAAAATAACAAAGACCCCCAAAATAAAAAAATGCCCTACCCTATTCTAAATTACTAAAGTTCAAACCTCTTTTACCTTACCAGCCCTGAACAGGGCCCTTTGCGGGGCATGCCCCAAGAAATTCAGCTCTTTTGCCTGTAAAATAACACAGCCAATCGGATTGAACTTGATTCTGATTGGCTGATTCCATCAGCCAATCAGAATATTCCTACCTTAATTCCGATTGGCTGATAGAATCCTATCAGCCAATCGGAATTCGAGGGACGACATCTTGGATGACGTCATTTAAAGGAACCGTCATTCGTCGTCTAGTCGTCGGTTGAAGAGGATGTTCCGCGTCGGCTTGGAAGAAGATGGTTCCGCTCCGCTCCAGAAGAAAGAAGATTGAAGATGCGGCTTGATAGAAGACTTCATCCAGATGATGGACTTCTGACTTCAGCCCGAGGATGGATTTCTTCAGTCGCCGCTTGGATCCAGACTTCAGCCCGAGGATGGACGTCACTCTTCAGCCCCCCGCTTGGGCTTGGATCAACACTTCCGAGGCTTGGATCAAGACTTCCGAGGACGGATCGGTGAACCTGGCAGGGTGAAGATAAGGTAGGAAGATCTTCAGGGGCTTAGTGTTAGGTTTATTTAAGGGGGGTTTGGGTTAGATTAGGGGTATGTGGGTGGTGGGTTGTAATGTTGGGGGGGTATTGTATGTTTTTTTTTACAGGCAAAAGAGCTGAATTCTTTGGGGCATGCCCCGCAAAGGGCCCTGTTCAGGGCTGGTAAGGTAAAAGAGCTTTGAACTTTTGTAATTTAGAATAGGGTAGGGCATTTTTTTTATTTTGGGGGGCTTTGTTATTTTATTAGGGGGCTTAGAGTAGGTGTAATTAGTTTAAAATTGTTGTAATATTTTTCTAATGTTTGTAAATATTTTTTTATTTTTTGTAACTTAGTTCTTTTTTATTTTTTGTACTTTAGTTAGTTTATTTCATTGTATTTATTTGTATATATTGTATTTCAATAATTTATTGATAGTGTAGTGTTAGGTTAAATTGTAGGTAATTGTAGGTATTTTATTTAATTAATTTATTGATAGTCTAGTGTTAGGTTTAATTGTAACTTAGGTTAGGATTTATTTTACAGGAAATTTGTAATTATTTTAACTATTTTAGCTATTAAATAGTTCTTAACTATTTAATAGCTATTGTACCTGGTTAAAATAAATACAAAGTTACCTGTAAAATAAATATAAATCCTAAAATGGCTATAATATAAATATAATTTATATTGTAGCTATATTAGGATTTATTTTACAGGTAAGTATTTAGCTTTAAATAGGAATAATTTATTTAATAAGAGTTAATTAATTTCGTTAGATTTAAATTATATTTAATTTAGGGGGGTGTTAGTGTTAGGGTTAGACTAAGCTTTAGGGGTTAATACATTTATTAGAATAGCGCTGAGCTCCAGTCGGCAGATTAGGGGTTAATGTTTGAAGTTAGGTGTCGGCGATGTTAGGGAGGGCAGATTAAGGGTTAATACTATTTATTATAGGGTTAGTGAGGCGGATTAGGGGTTAATAACTTTATTATAATAGCGGTGCGGTCCGGTCGGCAGATTAGGGGTTAATAAGTGTAGGCAGGTGGAGGCGACGTTGTGGGCGGCAGATTAGGGGTTAATAAATATAATATAGGGGTCGGCGGTGTTAGGGACAGCAGATTAGGGGTACATAGGGATAATGTAAGTAGCGGCGGTTTACGGAGCGGCAGATTAGGGGTTAAAAAGAATATGCAGGGGTCAGCGATAGCGGGGGCGGCAGAATAGGGGTTAATAAGTGTAAGGTTAGGGGTGTTTAGACTCGGGGTACATGTTAGAGTGTTAGGTGCAGACGTAGGAAGTGTTTCCCCATAGCAAACAATGGGGCTGCGTTAGGAGCTGAACGCGGCTTTTTTGCTGGCCGCGTCCGTAAGCAACTCTGGTATAGAGAGTTGCAGTTGCGTTAAATATGCTGTACGCTCCTTTTTTGGAGCCTAACGCAGCCATTCTGTGGACTCTCAATACCAGAGTTATTTTAAAGGTGCGGCCAGAAAAAAGCCAGCGTTAGCTACGCGGGTCGTTACCGACAAAACTCTAAATCTAGCCGTAAGATAGCTACAATATAATTATTATTTATTGTTATAAACTGCTATTTGTAACTGGCCCTTTAAATGAAAAATTACCCTGCTTCCATGGATCGTGGAGAAGCCTGTTTGACAGCCTCCTTCCTCATGACTATGGCCCCTGGAAGATTGTGCCCCTGAGAACATATTAACTTTTATTGGGTGTGTATGGCCCTTTAAGAACCGTCTGGGGACATATTGTGACTTTGATGAACAATGCCCCTTTAAGACTATGTCCCCAGACCTGTAAAATAGCTTGTCCCTGGCTTTCTCCCACTTGGTTCAGTGAATGGGACTTGCTGAGCCAGGTGCCACACAGGCAGAGTGTTCCACAGAGGGGGAGCACTGTTACAGAGGCATTGGTTTTCATTGTGTGCCATTAAGTGCTATGTGACAGACCCTTCGGTCAGAACTAAAGAGATAACTTTGTTCAGCTTCAAGAAGTATTCTAAATACAAGTTTGCTGGGATCAGCTCTAATTAAGTTTAGTGATAAACTTTCCCATTGTCTAATCAGACTGCTAGTGATAAGGTGGACTGCATTGTTTTATTGTGTGTAATGTTATCTGCTGAAGTAATGTTGTGGCCTGTCAAAGGGAGTGTCTCTATCTAAATTTATCAAATGTGTGATTGGGGATTTTATGCCTCCCCCTGAGAGTGTCTCTGTGTTACGGTTGCCTCCAGGCTGGCTGGAAGTTGGACCGTAGAAAAGGATGGTCCTAGCGCACCCCTACAAACATGAGTCAAAGCTGCAAGTTAGAGGGTCAAAATAGGTCTGATGTGCTGGAGCACACAGCCTGCTTTTATTCAGGTTACATGCAAACAGGACACTCTCAGGGGGAGGCATAAAATCCCCCATCACACATTTGATATTAGATAGAGAGACACTCCCTTTGACAGGCCACAACATTACTTCAGCAGATAACAAGTTACACACAATAAAACAATGCAGTCCACCTTATCACTAGCAGTCTGATTAGACAATGGTAAGGTTTATCACTAAACCTAATTAGAGCTGATCCCAGCAAACTTGTATTTAGAATTGAACAAAATTAACTCTTAATGGCACACAATGAAACTGAACCAAGTGGGAGAAAGCCAGGGACAAGTCATTTCACAGGTCTGGGGACATAGTCTTAAAGGGGCATTGTTCACCAAAGTCACAATATGTCCCCAGACGGTTCTTAAAGGGCCATACACACCCAATAAAAGTTAATATGCTCTCAGGGGCACAATCTTCCAGGGGCCATAGTCATGAGGAAGGAGGCTGGCAAATAGGCTTCTCCAAAATCCAGGGAAGCAGGGCAATTTTCCATTTAAAGGGCCAGTTACAAATAGCAGTTTGTAACACTCTGTTTGCATGTAACTTCAATAAAAACCAGGCTGTGTGTTCCAGCACATCAGACCTATTCTGTCCCTCTAACTTGCAGCTTTGACTCATGTTTGTAGGGGCCAGCTATAATCACTACAGGGATTGCTATGCTCTATATACTCCCTTAGCTACTGAGCTCCTGTAAGAGCTCTTGTTCCTGGGTTCACCTACTGGAGCCTGGTCGTAGGTCCAGGGCGCAGAGCAGACGGCGAGATACCAGCCCAGCAGCGGTGGTTCGTAGAGTCTGCGTTACTTATGGTGGCTACGCAGCAGTTAGAGTGTCTACGGTGCTGCTGCTCCTGTGGTGAGCGCTAGGAGCATCCTTTTTTACAGTCCAACTCTCCAGCCAGCCTGGAGGCAACCGTAACATTTGGCGGCAGCGGTGGGATAGCGTCCTAGCGCAAGGAGCAGCACCACAACAAACTGGTATCGTAGGAGAGTTATTGAGGGCAATGCTAACCACTGCGCAGCATCCCTACCTACAGCAGCATGGAGCTGACAAGACACTGGTCAGAACCCTGTGAAGAGCACCTCAACCTGATCCGTCGCTATGAGGGCGCTGATTTCGTTCCAGAGGTAAAGAGGCGGCTAGTCCCATATGGTCCAGACCCTGCACAGGAGGTAGTCAGTGGAATCATCTGAAAATTGGCTACTGAGAACGAAGCAGCACGAGCCTTTGAGCGCCAACTGTGGAGTTTGGGGGTATGGACACCTGCTCTCTAGCGAGAAAATGAGTTACAGGGGGCAGAGACAGTTGGTCCTGTCCCCCAGCAGCAGAGGAATATGCAGGGAATTGGGAGCCCAGACTCCATTCCCCAGCGGCAGGCTGAGTTACAGGGGGCAGAGACAGTTGGTCCTGTCCCCCAGCAGCAGAGTGAATTGTAGGGAATTGGGAGCCCAGACTCCATTCCCCAGCGGCAGGCTGAGTTACAGGGGGCAGAGACAGTTGGTCCTGTCCCCCAGCAGCAGAGTGAATTGCAGGGAATTGGGAGCCCAGACTCCATTCCCCAGCGGCAGGCTGAGTTACAGGGGGCAGAGACAGTTGGTCCTGTCCCCCAGCAGCAGAGGAATATGCAGGGAATTGGGAGCCCAGACTCCATTCCCCAGCGGCAGGCTGAGTTACAGGGGGCAGAGACAGTTGGTCCTGTCCCCCAGCAGCAGAGGAATATGCAGGGAATTGTGAGCCCAGACTCCATTCCCCAGCGGCTGGAAGTATGTATGGGAGAGGAGCTTGTTACCCCCCTCTCCCCAGCGGCAGCTTAACGCACCAGGGGGAGACAGTAAGCCCCACAACCGTGCAGATGGGACCGTGGTCTCTGCACTTACAGCACAGGGGGCAGAGACAGTTGCTCCGGTCTCCCAGCAGCAGAGTGAATTGCAGGGAATTGGGAGCCTAGACTCCATTCCCCAGCGGCAGGCTGAGTTACAGGGGGCAGAGACAGTTGGTCCTGTCCCCCAGCAGCAGAGTGAATTGCAGGGAATTGGGAGCCCAGACTCCATTCCCCAGCGGCAGGCTGAGTTACAGGGGGCAGAGACAGTTGGTCCTGTCCCCCAGCAGCAGAGGAATATGCATGGAATTGGGAGCCCAGACTCCATTCCCCAGCGGCAGGCTGAGTTACAGGGGGCAGAGACAGTTGGTCCTGTCCCCCAGCAGCAGAGGAATATGCAGGGAATTGGGAGCCCAGACTCCATTCCCCAGCGGCTGGAAGTATGTATGGGAGAGGAGCTTGTAACCCCCTCTCCCCAGCAGCAGCTTAACGCACCAGGGGGAGACAGTAAGCCCCACAACCGTGCAGATGGGACTTACAGCACAGGGGGCAGAGACAGTTGCTCCTGTCCCCCATTAGTGAGTGAGATGCAGTGGATTGGGAGCCCAGTCTCCATTCTCCAGCTAACTCCTAACTTGGGCCCAGGGTTAACAGTGGAGATGTTAACCCCCACTGACCCCCACGTTCCCTTTGCCACCGGGCAGGACTATGCCCCAATTCCCCCAGCAGAAGAGCTGGCATCAGGACAGAGCGCTGCTGGCCTCTGCCCTACAGACCCCCTTGTTACAGGACTGGCCTGCAAACCCCTCACCCCAGCAGAAGCGCTGGCACCAGGGCAGAGTGCCGCTGGCCTCTGCCCCCCAAGTACCATCAGCTATTGGCCCAGCTGCGCCAGGAAGGCCGAGGATGCTACACTTTCATCCTACAACCTGGAACCTACAGGCCAGTACTATGTATTGTGGGGGGGCTACTTTGCTGCTAATGTTTATTTGTGGGTGGGTTGCAAGACTAACTTAGGCACTGACCGACAGAAGGTCAGGTGCCTGGTTAGTCTCCCTCCAAAAGGGGAGATATGTTACAAACTGCTATTTGTAACTGGCCCTTTAAATGAAAAATTGCCCTGCTTCCATGGATCGTGGAGAAGCCTATTTGCCAGCCTCCTTCCTCATGACTATGGCCCCTGGAAGATTGTGCCCCTGAGAACATATTAACTTTTATTGGGTGTGTATGGCCCTTTAAGAACCGTCTGGGGACATATTGTGACTTTGATGAACAATGCCCCTTTAAGACTATGTCCCCAGACCTGTAAAATAGCTTGTCCCTGGCTTTCTCCCACTTGGTCCAGTGAATGGGACTTGCTGAGCCAGGTGCCACACAGGCAGAGTGTTCCACAGAGGGGGAGCACTGTTACAGAAGCATTGGTTTTCATTGTGTGCCATTAAGTGCTATGTGACAGACCCTTCGGTCAGAACTAAAGAGATAACTTTGTTCAGCTTCAAGAAGCATTCTAAATACAAGTTTGCTGGGATCAGCTCTAATTAAGTTTAGTGATAAACTTTCCCATTGTCTAATCAGACTGCTAGTGATAAGGTGGACTGCATTGTTTTATTGTGTGTAATGTTATCTGCTGAAGTAATGTAGTGGCCTGTCAAAGGGAGTGTCTCTATCTAAATTTATCAAATGTGTGATTGGGGATTTTATGCCTCCCCCTGAGAGTGTCTCTGTTTGCATGTAACCTCAATAAAAACCAGGCTGTGTGTTCCAGCACATCAGACCTATTCTGTCCCTCTAACTTGCAGCTTTGACTCATGTTTGTAGGGGCCAGCTATAATCACTACAGGGATTGCTATGCTCTATATACTCCCTTAGCTACTGAGCTCCTGTAAGAGCTCTTGTTCCTGGGTTCACCTACTGGAGCCTGGTCGTAGGTCCAGGGCGCAGAGCAGACGGCGAGATACCAGCCCAGCAGCGGTGGTTCGTAGAGTCTGCGTTACTTATGGTGGCTACGCAGCAGTTAGAGTGTCTACGGTGCTGCTGCTCCTTTGGTGAGCGCTAGGAGCATCCTTTTCTACGGTCCAACTTCCAGCCAGCCTGGAGGCAACCGTAACATTTATATTGCAACTATATTAGGGTTTATTTTAAAGGTAAGTATTTAGTTTTAAATAGGATTAATTTAGTTAATAGAAATATTATTTAGATTTATTTAATTAATATTTAAGTTAGGGGGGTGTTAGGGTTAGTGTTAGACTTAGGTTTAGGGGTTAATAAATTTATTACAGTGGCGGCGGTGTAGTGGGGGGCAGGATAGGGGTTAATAAATGTATTATAGGTGGCGACGGTGTAGGGGGGGCAGGATAGGGGTTAATAAATTTAATATAGGTTGCAGAAGGGTCAGGGAGAGGCGGTTTAGGGGTTAAACTATTTATTTCGTTGCGGCGAGATGCGGGATCAGCAGGATAGGGGTTAATAACTTTATTATAGAGGGCGGCGGTATAGGGGGGGCAGGATAGGGGTTACTAGGTATAATGTAGGTGGCAGTGGTGTCCGGGAGCGGCGGTTTAGGGGTTAATACATTTATTATAGTTGCGGCGGGGTTTAGGAGTGGCGGTTTAGGGGTTAGTAACTTTATTTAGTTGCGGTGGGCTCCGGGGGCGCCGGTATAGGGGGTAGAACAGTGTAGTTTACTGTGGGTGCTTAGTGACAGGCTAGCAAGAAAGCTGTGAAAAAGCCGAAGAGCAGCGAGATTGGATGAGTGATAACTCTCATAGTCCGCTGCTCATCGCCCCGTACTTGGTGTGCGGCTTTTTGACAGCTTTTTTGATAACTTAGGCGAATTTTTGCAGGTCCGCTTGAGGCCCCTCAATCTCTACATCTCTCAATCTCTACATCTCTCTCTCTCGCTCTCTACATATCTCTCTCGCTCTCTATATATCTCTCTTACTCTCTAGATATCTCTCTCACTCTCTACATATCTCTATCACTCTCTATATATCTCTCTCGCTCTCTACATATCTCTCTCTTGCTCTCTACATATCTCTCTCTCCATATCTCTTTCGCTCTCTACATATCTCTCTCGCTCTCTACATATCTTTCTCGCTCTCTACATATCTCTCTCGCTCTCTACATATCTTTCTCGCTCTCTACATATCTCTCTCGCTCTCTACATCTCTCTCTCGCTCTCAACATATCTCTCTTGCTCTCTACATATCTCTCTCTCAATTTCTACATATCTCTCTCTCTACATATCTCTCTCGCTCTCTACATCTCTCTCTCTCTCTCTCTCTCTCTCTCTCTCTCTCTCTATCTCTATATATCTCTCTCGCTCTCTACATATCTCTCTCGCTCTCTACATATCTCTCTTGCTCTCTACATATCTCTCTCAATTTCTACATATCTCTCTCTCTACATATCTCTCTCGCTCTCTAAATCTCTCTCTCTCTCAATCTCTATATATCTCTCTCGCTCTCTACATATCTCTCTCGCTCTCTACATATCTCTCTCACTCTCTACATATCTCTCTCAGTCTCTACATATCTCTCTTGCTCTCTACATATCTCTCTCGCTCTCTACATATCTCTCTCGCTCTCTACATATCTCTCTCGCTCTCTACATATTGCTCTCGCTCTCTACATATATATCTCTCTCTACATATCTCTCTTTCTCTCTACATATCTCTCTTTCTCTCTACATATCTCTCTTTCTCTCTACATATCTCTCTCACTCTCTACATATCTCTCTCCCTCTCTACATATCTCTCTTGCTCTCTACATATCTCTCTCGCTCTCTACATCTCTCTCATTCTCTTTTCATATCTCTCTCACTCTCTTCATATCTCTATCGCTCTCTATATAAATCTATTGCTCTCTACATATCGCTCTTACTCTCTACATCTCTCTCGCTCTCTACATATCTCTCTCGCTCTCTACATATCTCTCTCGCTCTCTACATATCTTTCTCTCGCTCTCTACATATATCTCTCTCGCTCTCTACATATATATCTCTCTCTCTCTCTCTCTACATCTCGCTCTCTACATATTTCTCTCGCTCTCTACATATCTCTTTCGCTCTCTATATATCTCTCTTGCTCTCTACATATCTCTCTCTCTCTACATATCTCTCTCGCTCTCTACATATCACTCGCTCTCTACATATCTCTTTCGCTCTCTACATCTCTCTCTCTCAATCTCTACATCTCTCAATCTCTACATATCTCTCTCTCGCTCTCTACATATCTCTCTCGCTCTCTACATATCTCTCTCGCTCTCTACATATATCTCTCTCGCGCTCTACATATATCTCTCTCGCTCTCTACATATCTCTCTCTTTCTCTCTCTACATCTCTCTCTCACTCTCTACATATCTCTCTTGCTCTCTACATATCTCTCTCGCTCTCTATATATCTCTTTTGCTCTCTACATATCTCTCTCTTTCTCCAGAGATCTCTCTCACTCTCTACATATCTCTATCACTCTCTATATATATCTCTCTCTACATATCTCTCTCTCGCTCTCTACATATCTCTCTCGCTCCCTACATATCTCTCTCGCTCTCTACATATCTCTCTCGCTCTCTACATATCTCTCTCGCTCTCTACATAGCTCTCTTGTTCTCTACATCTCTCTCTCGCTCTCTACATATCTCTCTTGCGCTCTACATATCTCTCTCAATTTCTACATATCTCTCTCCCTCTCTATATACGGTATCTCTCTTGCTCTCTACATATCTCTCATTCTCTCTACATATCTCTCATTCTCTCTTCATATCTCTCTCACTCTCTTCATATCTCTATCGCTCTCTATATAAATCTATCGCTCTCTTCATATCGCTCTTACTCTCTACATCTCTCTCACTCTCTACATATCTCTCTCTCTCTACATCTCTCTCACTCTCTACATATCTCTTTGCTCTCTACATATCTCTCTCGCTCTCTACATATCTCTCGCTCTCTACATATCTCTTTCGCTCTCTACATCTCTCTCTCAATCTCTACATCTCTCAATCTCTACATATCTCTCTCGCTCTCGACATATCTCTCTCTCGCTCTCTACATATCTCTCTCTCGCTCTCTACATATATCTCTCTCGCTCTCTACATATCTCTCTCTCTCACTCTCTACATCTCTCTCTCGCTCTCTACATCTCTCTCTCGCTCTCTACATATTTCTCTCGCTCTCTACATATCTCTCTCGCTCTCTATATTCTCGCTCTCTATATATCTCTCTTGCTCTCTACATATCTCTCACTCTCTACAGATCTCTCTCACTCTCTACATATCTCTATTACTCTCTACATATCTCTATCACTCTCTACATATCTCTATCACTCTCTACATATCTCTATCACTCTCTACATATCTCTCATGCTCTCTACATATCTCTCTCAATTTCTACATATCTCTCTCTCTCTACATATCTCTCTTGCTCTCTACATCTCTCTCTCTCTCAATCTCTATATATCTCTCTCCCTCTCTACATATCTCTTTCTCACTCTCTACATATCTCTCTCTCGCTCTCTACATATCTCTCTCTCTCGCTCTCTACATATCTCTCTCGCTCTCTCTACATATCTCTCTCGCTCTCTCTACATATCTCTCTCCCTCTCTACATATCTCTCTCGCTCTCTACATATCTCTCATTCTCTTTTCATATCTCTCTCACTCTCTTCATATCTCTATCGCTCTCTATATAAATCTATCGCTCTCTACATATCGCTCTTACTCTCTACATCTCTCTCGCTCTCTACATATCTCTCTCGCTCTCTACATATCTCTCTCGCTCTCTACATATCATTCTCTCGCTCTCTACATATATCTCTCTCGCTCTCTACATATATCTCTCTCTCTCTCTCTCTCTCTCTCTCTCTCTACATCTCGCTCTCTACATATTTCTCTCGCTCTCTACATATCTCTTTCGCTCTCTATATATCTCTCTTGCTCTCTACATATCTCTCTCTCTCTCTACATATCTCTCTCGCTCTCTACATATCACTCGCTCTCTACATATCTCTTTCGCTCTCTACATCTCTCTCTCTCAATCTCTACATCTCTCAATCTCTACATATCTCTCTCTTGCTCTCTACATATCTCTCTCGCTCTCTACATATCTCTCTCGCTCTCTACATATATCTCTCTCGCTCTCTACATATCTCTCTCTCTCTCTCTACATCTCTCTCTCGCTCTCTACATATCTCTCTTGCTCTCTACATATCTCTCTCGCTCTCTATATATCTCTTTTGCTCTCTACATATCTCTCTCTTTCTCCAGAGATCTCTCTCACTCTCTACATATCTCTATCACTCTCTATATATATATATATCTCTACATATCTCTCTCTCGCTCTCTACATATCTCTCTCACTCTCTACATATCTCTATTACTCTCTACATATCTCTATCACTCTCTACATATCTCTCTCGCTCTCTACATATCTCTCTTGTTCTCTACATCTCTCTCTCGCTCTCTACATATCTCTCTTGCGCTCTACATATCTCCCTCAATTTCTACATATCTCTCTCTCTACATATCTCTCTCCCTCTCTATATACGGTATCTCTCTTGCTCTCTACATATCTCTCATTCTCTCTACATATCTCTCATTCTCTCTTCATATCTCTCTCACTCTCTTCATATCTCTATCGCTCTCTATATAAATCTATCTGTTACGGTTGCCTCCAGGCTGGCTGGAAGTTGGACCGTAGAAAAGGATGCTCCTAGCGCTCACCAAAGGAGCAGCAGCACCGTGGACACTCTAACTGCTGCGTAGCCACCATAAGTAACGCAGACTCCACGAACCACCGCTGCTGGGCTGGTATCTCGCCGTCTGCTCTGCGCCCTGGACCTACGACCAGGCTCCAGTAGGTGAACCTCTTCCTTCTGTAGCAATCCCTGTAGCTAAGGGAGTATGAAAAACATAGCAATCCCTGTAGTGATATAAGCTGCATCCTACAAACATGAGTCAAAGCTTCAAGTTAGAGGGTCAACATAGGTCTGTTGTGCTGGAGCACACAGCCTGCTTTTTATTGAGGTTACATGCAAACAGGACACTCTCAGGGGGAGGCATAAAATCCCCCATCACACATTTGATATTAGATAGAGAGACACTCCCTTTGACAGGCCACAACATTACTTCAGCAGATAACATTTTACACACAATAAAACAATGCAGTCCACCTTATCACTACTAGAAGTCTGATTAGACAATGGGAAAGTTTATCACTAAACTTAATTAGAGCTGATCCCAGCAAACTTGTATTTAGAATGCTTCTTGAAGCTGAACAAAGTTATCTCTGTAGTTCTGACCGAAGGGTCTGTCACATAGCACTTAATGGCACACAATGAAACTGAACCAAGTGGGAGAAAGCCAGGGACAAGTCATTTCACAGGTCTGGGGACATAGTCTTAAAGGGGCATTGTTCACCAAAGTCACAATATGTCCCCAGACGGTTCTTAAAGGGCCATACACACCCAATAAAAGTTAATATGTTTTCAGGGGCACAATCTTCCAGGGGCCATAGTCATGTGGAAGGAGGCTGGCAAATAGGCTTCTCCAAAATCCAGGGAAGCAGGGCAATTTTCCATTTAAAGGGCCAGTTACAAATAGCAGTTTGTAACATATCTCCCCTTTTGGAGGGAGACTAACCAGGCACCTGACCTTCTGCCGGTCAGTGCCTAAGTTAGTCTCGCAACCCACCCACAAATAATCGTTAGCAGCAAAGTAGCCCCCCCACAATACGTAGTACTGGCCTGTAGGTTCCAGGTTGTAGGATGAAAGTGTAGCATCCTCGGCCTTCCTGGCGCAGCTGGGCAAATAGCTGATGGTACTTGGGGGGCAGAGGCCAGCGGCACTCTGCCCTGGTGCCAGCGCTTCTGCTGGGGTGAGGGGTTTGCAGGCCAGTCCTGTAACAAGGACAAGGTCTGTAGGGCAGAGGCCAGCAGCGCTCTGTCCTGATGCCAGCTCTTCTGCTGGGGGAATTGGGGCATAGTCCTGCCCGGTGGCAAAGGGAACGTGGGGGTCAGTGGGGGTTAACATCTCCACTGTTAACCCTGGGCCCAAGTTAGGAGTTAGCTGGGGAGGGGGAGATTGGCTTACCTCCTCCTCCTGATACTCCGGCGGCCGTTGGGAAGGGAGGTCGATGCTCTCCGCTTCCTGTGGAACATGCTGCGGCTGGGGAGAGAGACCGGTTGTCTCCTCTCCCTGGAAGGCACACTCCGGCTGGGGAGGGAGGTCGATGCTCTCCCCTCCCTGTAGCTGGGTCTGTCGCTGGGGATCTGGGCCGCCTGCCCAGCATCCCTGTAGGGCCGGTAGAGAGACTGCGGTCCCATCTCCACCTGCCTGCTGGGGGTCCTTCCAGGACCAGTCTATGAGGCCTGCTGCCTCTGGTATCTCTGGTTGGGGAAGGAGACCGGTTGTCTCTTCCCTCTGCACAGTATACTGCCGCTGGGGAGGGAGGTCGCTGCTCTCCTCTCCCTGTGGAACATGCTGCAGCTGGGGAGAGAGACCAGGTGTCCATACCCTCAAACTCCACAGTTGGCGCTCAAAGGCTCGTGCCGCTTCGTTCTCAGTAGCCAATTCCCGGATGAGGCGACTGACTACCTCCTGTGCAGGGTCTGGACCATATCGGACTAGCCGCCTCTTTACCTCTGGAACGAAATCAGCGCCCTCATAGCGACGGATCAGGTTGAGGTGCTCTTCACAGGGTTCTGACCAGTGTCTTGTCAGCTCCATGCTGCTGTAGGTAGGGACGCTGCACAGTGGCTAGCGTTGCCCTCAATTACTCTCCTACGATACCAGTGCTGTTGTGGTGCTGCTCCTTGCGCTAGGACGCGATCCCACCGCTGCCGCCAAATGTTACGGTTGCCTCCAGGCTGGCTGGAAGTTGGACCGTAGAAAAGGATGCTCCTAGCGCTCACCAAAGGAGCAGCAGCACCGTGGACACTCTAACTGCTGCGTAGCCACCATAAGTAACGCAGACTCCACGAACCACCGCTGCTGGGCTGGTATCTCGCCGTCTGCTCTGCGCCCTGGACCTACGACCAGGCTCCAGTAGGTGAACCTCTTCCTTCTGTAGCAATCCCTGTAGCTAAGGGAGTATGAAAAACATAGCAATCCCTGTAGTGATATAAGCTGCATCCTACAAACATGAGTCAAAGCTTCAAGTTAGAGGGTCAACATAGGTCTGTTGTGCTGGAGCACACAGCCTGCTTTTTATTGAGGTTACATGCAAACAGGACACTCTCAGGGGGAGGCATAAAATCCCCCATCACACATTTGATATTAGATAGAGAGACACTCCCTTTGACAGGCCACAACATTACTTCAGCAGATAACATTTTACACACAATAAAACAATGCAGTCCACCTTATCACTACTAGAAGTCTGATTAGACAATGGGAAAGTTTATCACTAAACTTAATTAGAGCTGATCCCAGCAAACTTGTATTTAGAATGCTTCTTGAAGCTGAACAAAGTTATCTCTGTAGTTCTGACCGAAGGGTCTGTCACATAGCACTTAATGGCACACAATGAAACTGAACCAAGTGGGAGAAAGCCAGGGACAAGTCATTTCACAGGTCTGGGGACATAGTCTTAAAGGGGCATTGTTCACCAAAGTCACAATATGTCCCCAGACGGTTCTTAAAGGGCCATACACACCCAATAAAAGTTAATATGTTTTCAGGGGCACAATCTTCCAGGGGCCATAGTCATGTGGAAGGAGGCTGGCAAATAGGCTTCTCCAAAATCCAGGGAAGCAGGGCAATTTTCCATTTAAAGGGCCAGTTACAAATAGCAGTTTGTAACACTATCGCTCTCTTCATATCGCTCTTACTCTCTACATCTCTCTCACTCTCTACATATCTCTCTCTCTCTACATCTCTCTCACTCTCTACATATCTCTTTGCTCTCTACATATCTCTCTCGCTCTCTACATATCTCTCGCTCTCTACATATCTCTTTCGCTCTCTACATCTCTCAATCTCTACATCTCTCAATCTCTACATATCTCTCTCGCTCTCTACATATCTCTCTCTCGCTCTCTACATATCTCTCTCTCGCTCTCTACATATATCTCTCTCGCTCTCTACATATCTCTCTCTCTCGCTCTCTACATCTCTCTCTCGCTCTCTACATATTTCTCTCGCTCTCTACATATCTCTCTCGCTCTCTATATATCTCTCTTGCTCTCTACATATCTCTCACTCTCTACAGATCTCTCTCACTCTCTACATATCTCTATTACTCTCTACATATCTCTATCACTCTCTACATATCTCTATCACTCTCTACATATCTCTCTTGCTCTCTACATATCTCTCTCAATTTCTACATATCTCTCTCTCTCTACATATCTCTCTCGCTCTCTACATCTCTCTCTCTCTCAATCTCTATATATCTCTCTCGCTCTCTACATATCTCTCTCTCACTCTCTACATATCTCTCTCTCGCTCTCTACATATCTCTCTCTCTCGCTCTCTACATATCTCTCTCGCTCTCTCTACATATCTCTCTCGCTCTCTCTACATATCTCTCTCGCTCTCTAAATATCTCTCACTCTCTTCATATCTCTATCACTCTCTATATATGTCTATCGCTCTCTACATATCGCTCTTACTCTCTACATTTCTCTCACTCTCTACATATCTCTTTGCTCTCTACATATCTCTTTGCTCTCTATATTTCTCTTTGCTCTCTACATATCTCTCTTGCTCTCTACATATCTCTCTCGCTCTCTACATATCTCTTTTGCTCTCTACATATTTCTTTCACTCTCTACATATCTCTCTCGCTCTCTACATATCTCTCTCACTCTCTACATATCTTTTTGCTCTCCACATATCTCTCTCACTCTCTACATATCTCTTTGCTCTCTACATCTCTCGCTCTCTACATATCTCACTCTATCTACATCTCTCTCACTCTCTACATATCTCTTTGCTCTCTACATATCTCTCTCGCTCTCTACATATCTCTCTCGCTCTCTACATATCTCTTTCACTCTCTACATCTCTCTCTCAATCTCTACATCTCTCAATCTCTACATATCTCTCTCGCTCTCTACATATCTCTCTCGCTCTCTACATATCTCTCTCTCTCTACATCTCTCTCTCGCTCTCTACATATTTCTCTTGCTCTCTACATCTCTCTCTCGCTCTCTACATATCTTTTTGCTCTCCACATATCTCTCTCGCTCTCTACATATCTCTTTGCTCTCTACATATCTCGCTCTCTACTTATCTCTCTCGCTCTCTACAAATCTCACTCTATCTACATCTCTCTCACTCTCTACATATCTCTTTGCTCTCTACATATCTCTCTCGATCTCTACATATCTCGCTCTCTACATATCTCTCTCTACATATCTCTCTCGCTCTCTACATATCTCTCGCTCTCTACATATCTCTTTCGCTCTCTACATCTCTCTTTCAATCTCTACATATCTCTCGCTCTCTTCAAATGTCTCTCTTGCACTCTACAAATCTCTCTCTCGCTCTCTACATATCTCTCTCGCTCTCTACATATCTCTCTCTCTCTTGCTCTCTACATATCTCTCTCGCTCTCTATATATCTCTCTTGCTCTCTACATATCTCTCTTTCTCTAGATATCTCTCTCACTCTACAGATCTCTCTCACTCTCTACATATCTCTATCCCTCTCTATATATCTCTCTCGCTCTCTACATATCTCTCTCGCTCTCTACATATCTCTCTCGCTCTCTACATATCTCTCTCGCTCTCTACATATCTCTCTCGCTCTCTACATATCTCTTTGCTCTCTACAAATCTCTTTGCTCTCTACATATCTCTCTCACTCTCTACATATCTCTTTGCTCTCTACATATATCTCTTGCTCTCTACATATCTCTCTCTCTACATATCTCTCTTGCTCTCTACATATCTCTCTCTCTACATATATCTCTCGCTCTCTACATATCTCTCTCAATCTCTACATCTCTCTCTCAATCTCTACATCTCTCTGTCAATCTCTACATATCTCTCTCGCTCTCTACATATCTCTTTCGCTCTCTACATTTCTCTGTCAATCTCTACATATCTCTCTTGCTCTCTACATATCTCTCTCTCGCTCTCTACATATCTCTCTTGCTCTCTACATATCTCTCTCTCGCTCTCTACATATCTCTCTCGCTCTCTACATATCTCTCTCGCTCTCTACATATCTCTCTCGCTCTCTACATATCTCTCTTTGCTCTCTACATATCTCTTTGCTCTCTACATATCTCTCTTGCTCTCTACATCTCTCTCTCTACTTATCTCTCTTGCTCTCTACATATCTCTCTCAATCTCTACATATCTCTCTCGCTCTCTACATATCTCTCTCGCTCTCTACATATCTCTCTCTCGCTCTCTACATATCTCTCTCTCGCTCTCTACATATCTCTCTCTTGCTCTCTACATATCTCTCTTTCGCTCTCTACATATCTCTCTCTCGCTCTCTACATATCTCTCTCGCTCTCTACATATCTCTCTCTCTCTACATCTCTGTCTCGCTCTCTACATAATTCTCTTGCTCTCTACATATCTCTCTCACTCTCTACATATCTTTTTGCTCTCTACATATCTCTCTCGCTCTCTACATATCTCTTTGCTCTCTACATATCTCTCTCTCTACATATCTCTCTCGCTCTCTACATATCTCTTTGCTCTCTACATATCTCTTTGCTCTCTACATATCTCTTTGCTCTCTACATATCTCGTTGCTCTCTACATATCTCTCTTGCTCTCTACATATCTCTCTTGCTCTCTACATATCTTGATCTCTACATATATCTCGCTCTCTACATATCTCTCTCGCTCTCTACATATCTCTCTTTCTCTAGATATATCTCTCTTTCTCTAGATATATCTCTCACTCTCTACATATCTCTCTCTCTACATCTCTCTCTCACTCTCTACATATCTCTCTTTCTCTAGATATATCTCTCACTCTCTACATATCTCTTTCACTCTCAATATATCTCTATCTGTTATGTTCCTGTCCCTTTAAATCAGGATGTTCAGGTATTGACATCCCTATATAAGGCCCCTCCTCCAGTCTACCTATGCTTGGTAATTTGTACTCACTTAGCTATATGCTGAGCAACAACGAAGACACCTTGCTGATATTCCTAACCAAGGAATTTACTCCTAACAACTACAACTGCTGTGTGCTTTCCAACTTTGGATCGTCATATTCCAGGTTTCTCTGTTTTGTCCGGAATCTCTAAAGTATCTCTTACTTGTTAATTCAGTTTCTCCCGGCTTCTACATTGAAGCCGTGAATCCGTGTCTGACGTCATCGCAAGTCTCCGGATCTCTCTCTCACTCAGGCTGCAAACAAACAACTCCTGTGCTTAACAGCAACTCACCTTGAAGCTGCGGTAACCGTTACTATTCCTTACTCTCTGAAGTTGGTAACGTATTATACCTTAATTTACTTACAACTTAGAAGGACTTTCCTGCTTGTTTAAAGTGTGACGCTTATGCAAATACAGCTACCGGTTACTATCTGATCGCCTGTAACATCTAACGATTCAGCTTGATGAACTGTGCTTAACTATTCTATGTGCATTATCAAATAATCTTACTGTTGTCTGTGAAAAGACTGTCTGCTGTTTATATGAATACTAACAACGTTATAGACTAACTAAGGACTGCCTGTTGCCTAAAAACATCATTAATTGTTATAGAGCTCTCCTGCTTATTATATATTGAAACACCTCCTGGTTGCAACCTGTGTTTCTTGAGGCTGACATTTACCTACTCATTCTTAATCTTGTCTTTATCTAACTCTCACATTTATCTGCTATCTCTGTAATTATCTGCATATTGCAACCTGGTATTGCAATCGGGATATTATACCTTTAAATCTTATTTCTTTCACTCTGCATCCATGCAGCAGTGACCCTCAGATCTATGAGCAAAAACTAGGTTCTTGATTACATCTAATGAACCTAAAGGTTTGGTGTGAGACTGAGTGGTCCTGCAGTTAGGATATCAAATACTTACACCTAACATAACATATTACCAAGCCCCTATATATATCCTACAGCATGGATATCACTGAACTTACAAACCGTGTGGGTTCCCTTGCACAAAGCATGGACCATATGCTACAAGGCCTCAGAGAAATTAAAATTGAAAATGATCACATTAGGAAGTTTATTAATGAGCACTTATCTAATAAACCTGCTCCTATTGAATTAACACCTGAACCAATTGTATCTCCACCTGAAAAATTCTTTGGTGACAGGACTCAGTTTAGAGAATTTAAAAACTCCTGCACTTTGTACTTTTCTTTAAAACCCCGAACCTATACATCTGATCGGGTCAAAGTTTTAACGGTCATCTCATACCTCAGAGGAGAGGCTAAATCCTGGGCTAACGCCTTCTATGAGAACAATGACCCCATATTAGATTCTTTAGATGCCTTCTTCTCTGCCATGTCTCTATTATATGAAGACCATCATAAGCAGAATACTGCTGAGACTGCTCTTAGGAGCCTACGACAAGGTAAAAGAGCAGTAGAAGAATATATCACGGACTTTAAAAGATGGGCACCAGACACCCAATGGAATGAACCTGCTCTCAGAAATCAGTTCAGAACAGGTCTTTCTGAAACATTAAAAGATGAATTAGCCCGTGGTGCAGTTCCTGTGGATTTGGAGAATCTCATGACCTTATGTATCACTGTTGATAGAAGGATAAGAGAACGTAGATCTGAAAGGGCAGTATCTGATCCTATTGCCAAGAAAATCCCGGTATACCATCCTGTGGTCTCTGCGCCATCTAAATCAAATGACGAACCTATGGAAGTTGCTGTTATGAGGGGTCCTCTAAAACCAGAGGAAAAAGCCAGAAGGAAGCTACATAACTTGTGTTTATATTGCGCAGCAAAGGACCATGGTGTTAGAGACTGTCCTGTTCTTATCAGACAGAAGAGGGGTAAGAATCTTCAGCACCAAAATTGCCTTAATAAATTGTCTACGCTTACCACTCATTTACCAATTTCTGTTTTCTTGCAGTGGCGTCTACAGAAGACAAAAACCCAGGCCGTTATTGACTCTGGTGCATCTGGGAATTTCATTGACCAAGCATTTGTTATAAAACATCAAATACCCACAATAAAAAAAGATAGTGCACAAGCCATAAGATTGGTTGATGGTTTTCTTATGAATACGGGGCCTATCACCCATCACACTACACCCTTACACGTTATCACACAGAAGGGCCATACTGAGACATGTACATTTGACGTTTTGCCTTCTAGTTTATACCCGTTAATTTTTGGTATCAATTGGTTGATAAAGCATGATCCTGATATATCTTGGAAGCAAGGTGTTGTGAATTTTAATTCCACTTACTGTAAGGAAGTCTGTTTTTCCAAAGCTTCTGTGTGTTGTATGACTGATCATGTTCTACCTGAATGTTATCAAGAATATTCCGATGTGTTTGACAAAGTAGAAGCTCAGAACCTACCCCCCCATAGGTCTTATGACTGTCCGATAGACTTATTACCGGGCAGTTCTATTCCCTTTGGTCATATATACCCTATGTCACAACCTGAATTGGTTCACTTGAAACAGTATTTAGAGGACAACCTTAAGAAGGGATTTATAAGACCTTCCACCTCTCCAGCGGGTGCTGCAATGTTTTTTGTTAAAAACAAGGACGGGTCACTTCGTCCTATTATCGACTACAGACAACTTAATAAATGTACTAAGAAAAACAGGTACCCACTCCCACTCATCCCAGAACTTATAGAACGGTTGCAAGGAGCTAAAATTTACACAAAATTAGATCTTAGAGGAGCTTATAATTTGATAAGAATGAGGAAGGGGGATGAGTGGCTAACAGCTTTCCGCACACGTTATGGACTGTATGAATATACAGTAATGCCTTTCGGTCTGTGCAACGCTCCTGCAACGTTCCAGTGTTTTATAAATGACGTATTCCATGACTTACTTGATGTCTGTATGGTCATTTATTTAGATGACATTTTGATCTATTCTGACAATATAACAAACCATCACACCCATGTCAAGCTTGTTTTGTCCAGACTTCGTACACACCATCTCTATGCTAAGTTAGAGAAATGCATTTTTAATACCACTACTATTTCCTTCTTAGGATACCATGTTTCCCCTTCTGGTATCGCCATGGAAGCAAACAAAGTGGAAGCTATTACTAACTGGAGCACTCCCAGTACAAAGAAAGATGTCCAGAGATTCCTTGGGTTTGCAAACTTTTACAGGAAGTTTATCAAGGGCTTTTCTGAGATTGCTAGACCCTTGACTAAATTAACTCAGAAAAAACCTGGTTTCTCTTGGAATATTCATGCTGAGAACGCATTTAATATATTAAAGGAGAGTTTTGTAACAGCACCGATACTCAAATTCCCAGATCCCAGTTTGCAGTACACGCTTGAGGTCGATGCTTCTGAATACGCTCTTGGAGCTGTACTCTCACAAAGAGTTTCACCCAAGGAAGCACTGCATCCAATATCATATTACTCTAGGGTAATGAGCTCAGCCGAGTTAAATTATGCTATTGGTGAAAAAGAGCTTCTCGCAATAAAATCAGCACTAGAGTTTTGGAGACACCTCCTTGAGGGTACTAAACATACTATTCTTATACTTACGGATCATAGAAACCTTGAATATTTAAAAACCAGCAAAACGTTAACTTCTAGACAAGTTAGATGAAGCCTCTTCTTTTCAAGATTTGATTTTACCATCACTTACCGCCCGGGTTCCAAAAATACAAAAGCAGATGCTCTTTCAAGGAAAGATCCAAAACCTCAACATTATATACTTCCAGATTCTATCATTCCACAAAATAAATTCATTGGATTAACTTCAATCACTGAAACCTCTATAAAAGAATATCAGGGAGCAGATCCAACACTCCCATTAGCAGATCTACAAAAACACAGTAGCAATTTGTATTACCATGGAAACCAGATATACATACCAGAACCTCTACGAAATGAATTAATGCATTGTGCACATGATTCTCTTCTGTCAGGACATCCCGGACTTCATAAAACACTACGCATACTTCAAAGAGACTATTGGTGGCCCAATATGAAAAGTTCTGTCTTGTCTTACATCCGGTCCTGTTCTGTCTGCGCTACTTGCAAACATACTAGAACTCGTCCTTATGGTCTCCTTCTTTCGTTACCAGTTCCCGATAGACCCTGGAAGGACATAGCAATGGACTATATAGTGGAGCTACCCCCATCCTCTAACCATAATACAATCTTAGTCATTGTTGATCTGTTTTCTAAAATGGCACATTTTATTCCACATATGGGTTTACCAACCGCTTCCGAAACAGCCTTACTGTTACAAACTGCTGTTTGTAACTGGCCCTTTAAATGGAAAATTGCCCTGCTTCCCTGGATTTTGGAGAAGCCTATTTGCCAGCCTCCTTCCACATGACTATGGCCCCTGGAATATTGTGCCCCTGAGGACATATTGACTTTTGTTGGGTGTGTGTGGCCCTTTAAGAACCGTCTGGGGACATATTGTGACTTTGGTGAACAATGCCCCTTTAAGACTATGTCCCCAGACCTGTGAAATGACTTGTCCCTGGCTTTCTCCCACTTGGTTCAGTTTCATTGTGTGCCATTAAGTGCTATGTGACAGACCCTTCGGTCAGAACTACAGAGATAACTTTGTTCAGCTTCAAGAAGCATTCTAAATACAAGTTTGCTGGGATCAGCTCTAATTAAGTTTAGTGATAAACTTTCCCATTGTCTAATCAGACTTCTAGTAGTGATAAGGTGGACTGCATTGTTTTATTGTGTGTAAAATGTTATCTGCTGAAGTAATGTTGTGGCCTGTCAAAGGGAGTGTCTCTCTATCTAATATCAAATGTGTGATGGGGGATTTTATGCCTCCCCCTGAGAGTGTCCTGTTTGCATGTAACCTCAATAAAAAGCAGGCTGTGTGCTCCAGCACATCAGACCTATTTCTGACCCTCTAACTTGCAGCTTTGACTCATGTTTGTAGGGGACAGCTTCAGCTATAATCACTACAGGGATTGCTATGCTTTTCATACTCCCTTAGCTACGGGGATTGCTACAGAAGGAAGAGGTTCACCTACTGGAGCCTGGTCGTAGGTCCAGGGCGCAGAGCAGATGGCGAGATACCAGCCCAGCAGCGGTGGTTCGTGGAGTCTGCGTTACTTATGGTGGCTACGCAGCAGTTAGAGTGTCCACGGTGCTGCTGCTCCTTTGGTGAGCGCTAGGAGCATCCTTTTCTACGGTCCAACTTCCAGCCAGCCTGGAGGCAACCGTAACATTTGGCGGCAGCGGTGGGATCACGTCCTAGCGCAAGGAGCAGCACCACAACAGCACTGGTATCGTAGGAGAGTAATTGAGGGCAACGCTAGCCACTGTGCAGCGTCCCTACCTACAGCAGCATGGAGCTGACAAGACACTGGTCAGAACCCTGTGAAGAGCACCTCAACCTGATCCGTCGCTATGAGGGCGCTGATTTCATTCCAGAGGTAAAGAGGCGGCTAGTCCGATATGGTCCAGACCCTGCACAGGAGGTAATCAGTCGCCTCATCCGGGAATTGGCTACTGAGAATGAAGCGGCACGAGCCTTCAAGCGCCAACTGTGGAGTTTGAGGGTATGGACACCTGGTCTCTCTCCCCAGCCGCAGCATGTTCCACAGGGAGAGGAGAGCAGCGACCTCCCTCCCCAGCGGCAGTATACTGTGCAGAGGGAAGAGACAACCGGTCTCCTTCCCCAACCCCAACTAGAGATACCAGAGGCAGCAGGCCTCATAGACTGGTCCTGGGAGGACCCCCAGCAGGCAGGTGAAGATGGGACCGCAGTCTCTCTACCGGCCCTACAGGGATGCTGGGCAGGCGGCCCAGATCCCCAGCGACAGACCCAGCTACAGGGAGGGGAGAGCATCGACCTCCCTCCCCAGCCGGAGTGTGCCTTCCAGGGAGAGGAGACAACCGGTCTCTCTCCCCAGCCGCAGCATGTTCCACAGGAAGCGGAGAGCATCGACCTCCCTTCCCAACGGCCGCCGGAGTATCAGGAGGAGGAGGTAAGCCAATCTCCCCTTCCCCAGCTAACTCCTAACTTGGGCCCAGGGTTAACAGTGGAGATGTTAACCCCCACTGACCCCCACGTTCCCTTTGCCACCGGGCAGGACTATGCCCCAATTCCCCCAGCAGAAGAGCTGGCATCAGGACAGAGCGCTGCTGGCCTCTGCCCTACAGACCTTGTCCTTGTTACAGAACTGGCCTGCAAACCCCTCACCCCATCAGAAGTGCTGGCACCAGGGCAGAGTGCCGCTGGCCTCTGCCCCCCAAGTACCATCAGCTATTTGCCCAGCTGCGCCAGGAAGGCCGAGGATGCTACACTTTCATCCTACAACCTGGAACTTACAGGCCAGTACTACGTATTGTGGGGGGGCTACTTTGCTGCTAACAATTATTTGTGGGTGGGTTGCGAGACTAACTTAGGCACTGACCGGCAGAAGGTCAGGTGCCTGGTTAGTCTCCCTCCAAAAGGGGAGATATGTTACAAACTGCTGTTTGTAACTGGCCCTTTAAATGGAAAATTGCCCTGCTTCCCTGGATTTTGGAGAAGCCTATTTGCCAGCCTCCTTCCACATGACTATGGCCCCTGGAATATTGTGCCCCTGAGGACATATTGACTTTTGTTGGGTGTGTGTGGCCCTTTAAGAACCGTCTGGGGACATATTGTGACTTTGGTGAACAATGCCCCTTTAAGACTATGTCCCCAGACCTGTGAAATGACTTGTCCCTGGCTTTCTCCCACTTGGTTCAGTTTCATTGTGTGCCATTAAGTGCTATGTGACAGACCCTTCGGTCAGAACTACAGAGATAACTTTGTTCAGCTTCAAGAAGCATTCTAAATACAAGTTTGCTGGGATCAGCTCTAATTAAGTTTAGTGATAAACTTTCCCATTGTCTAATCAGACTTCTAGTAGTGATAAGGTGGACTGCATTGTTTTATTGTGTGTAAAATGTTATCTGCTGAAGTAATGTTGTGGCCTGTCAAAGGGAGTGTCTCTCTATCTAATATCAAATGTGTGATGGGGGATTTTATGCCTCCCCCTGAGAGTGTCCTGTTTGCATGTAACCTCAATAAAAAGCAGGCTGTGTGCTCCAGCACATCAGACCTATTTCTGACCCTCTAACTTGCAGCTTTGACTCATGTTTGTAGGGGACAGCTTCAGCTATAATCACTACAGGGATTGCTATGCTTTTCATACTCCCTTAGCTACGGGGATTGCTACAGAAGGAAGAGGTTCACCTACTGGAGCCTGGTCGTAGGTCCAGGGCGCAGAGCAGATGGCGAGATACCAGCCCAGCAGCGGTGGTTCGTGGAGTCTGCGTTACTTATGGTGGCTACGCAGCAGTTAGAGTGTCCACGGTGTTGCTGCTCCTTTGGTGAGCGCTAGGAGCATCCTTTTCTACGGTCCAACTTCCAGCCAGCCTGGAGGCAACCGTAACACTTACTGTTCCTAAATCATGTTGTAAAGTTACATGGACTACCCGACTCTATCACGTCTGATAGAGGATCTCAATTCACCTCTAAGTTCTGGACTCAGTTATGTTCTATCCTCAAGATTACTAGGAGATTAAGTACTGCTTATCATCCCCAGACTAATGGTCAGTGTGAAAGGACTAACCAGTCCCTTGAACAGTATTTGAGATGTTATTGTACCAACCAACAGGATAACTGGTTCGCTCTGCTGCCTACTGCAGAATTCGCACATAATAACATGACCAACGCATCCACAAAAACTTCGCCATTCTATATTAATTATGGTTTTCACCCTTCATATCATCTTTTCCACAGAACTGATTCCCTGCTACCTACTGTGGATCAGACTGTTAACACTATTGCTGAGGGGTTCTCTGTTCTCAAAACAACCTTACAAGAAGCTCAAGCTTCACAGAAACACCATTATGATTTAAGGCGCTCAAAACCCCCTCTTTATAAACCTGGGGATAAGGTTTGGCTCAGTACTAGACACCTGAAACTTTGTATTCCAAGTAAAAAGCTTGGAAGTCTTTTCATAGGTCCTTCTGACATAGTTAAGGTTGTTAATCCAAATGCTGTGACTCTTCAGCTACCTCCTTCTCTCAGGATACATCCTACATTCCATGTGTCCCTCCTGAAACCTTTCTCTCCGATAAGAGATCCCCCTCATCCTTCGTTGACTGACCCTCCAGTTGTGGATGATGTTGAGTATGAGGTGGATTCTATTTTGGACTCTCGTTTATATCGCAATCAACTCCAGTACCTGGTACGATGGAAAGGTTTTGGGGCTGATGAGGACTCCTGGGAACCATATTCTAATTTGTCGGCACCTCGTCTTCTTTCAATATTTCATCGGAGAAATCCCGACCGGCCCAAGCCTTGATCCGCGGAGCGGCTCTTTTTAGGGGGGCGTCCTGTTATGTTCCTGTCCCTTTAAATCAGGATGTTCAGGTATTGACATCCCTATATAAGGCCCCTCCTCCAGTCTACCTATGCTTGGTAATTTGTACTCACTTAGCTATATGCTGAGCAACAACGAAGACACCTTGCTGATATTCCTAACCAAGGAATTTACTCCTAACAACTACAACTGCTGTGTGCTTTCCAACTTTGGATCGTCATATTCCAGGTTTCTCTGTTTTGTCCGGAATCTCTAAAGTATCTCTTACTTGTTAATTCAGTTTCTCCCGGCTTCTACATTGAAGCCGTGAATCGGCGTCTGACGTCATCGCAAGTCTCCGGATCTCTCTCTCACTCAGGCTGCAAACAAACAACTCCTGTGCTTAACAGCAACTCACCTTGAAGCTGCGGTAACCGTTACTATTCCTTACTCTCTGAAGTTGGTAACGTATTATACCTTAATTTACTTACAACTTAGAAGGACTTTCCTGCTTGTTTAAAGTGTGACGCTTATGCAAATACAGCTACCGGTTACTATCTGATCGCCTGTAACATCTAACGATTCAGCTTGATGAACTGTGCTTAACTATTCTATGTGCATTATCAAATAATCTTACTGTTGTCTGTGAAAAGACTGTCTGCTGTTTATATGAATACTAACAACGTTATAGACTAACTAAGGACTGCCTGTTGCCTAAAAACATCATTAATTGTTATAGAGCTCTCCTGCTTATTATATATTGAAACACCTCCTGGTTGCAACCTGTGTTTCTTGAGGCTGACATTTACCTACTCATTCTTAATCTTGTCTTTATCTAACTCTCACATTTATCTGCTATCTCTGTAATTATCTGCATATTGCAACCTGGTATTGCAATCGGGATATTATACCTTTAAATCTTATTTCTTTCACTCTGCATCCATGCAGCAGTGACCCTCAGATCTATGAGCAAAAACTAGGTTCTTGATTACATCTAATGAACCTAAAGGTTTGGTGTGAGACTGAGTGGTCCTGCAGTTAGGATATCAAATACTTACACCTAACATAACACTATCGCTCTTTATATATATCTCTATCGCTCTCTACATCTCTCTCTACATACATCTAGCTCTCTACATGTTACAAACTGCTATTTGTAACTGGCCCTTTAAATGGAAAATTGCCCTGCTTCCCTGGATTTTGGAGAAGCCTATTTGCCAGCCTCCTTCCTCATGACTATGGCCCCTGGAAGATTGTGCCCCTGAGAACATATTAACTTTTATTGGGTGTGTATGGCCCTTTAAGAACCGTCTGGGGACATATTGTGACTTTGGTGAACAATGCCCCTTTAAGACTATGTCCCCAGACCTGCGAAATGACTTGTCCCTGGCTTTCTCCCACTTGGTTCAGTGGATAGGGCTAGCTGAACCAAGTGCCACACAGGCAGAGTGTTCCACAGAGGGGGAGCACTATTGCAATGGCATTGGTTTTCATTGTGTGCCATTAAGTGCTATGTGACAGACCCTTCGGTCAGAACTAAAGAGTTAAATTTTGTTCAGCTTCAAGAGCCTATTCTAAATACAAGTTTGCTGGGATCAGCTCTAATTAAGTTTAGTGATAAAACATTCCCATTGTCTAATCAGACTGCTAGTAGTGATAAGGTGGACTGCATTGTTTTCTTGTGTGTAATGTTATTTGCTGTTGTGGCCTGTAAAAGGGCGTTGTCTCTATCTAAATGTATCAAATGTGTGATTGGGGGATTTTATGCCTCCCCCTGAGAGTGTCCTTTTTTTGCATGTAACCTCAATAAAAAGCAGGCTGTGTGTCCCAGCACATCAGACCTATTCTGACCCTCTAACTTGCAGCTTTGACTCATGTTTGTAGGGTACAGCTATAATCACTACAGGGATTGCTATGCTCTATATACTCCCTTAGCTACTGAGCTCCTGTAAGAGCTCTTGTTCCTGATCCTGCTTCGCTCTAAAGAAGGAAGAGATTCACCTACTGGAGCCTGGTCGTAGGTCCAGGGCGCAGAGCAGACGGCGAGATACCAGCCCAGCAGCGGTGGTTCGTAGAGTCTGCATTACGTATGGTGGCTACGCAGTAGTTAGGGTGTCTACGGTGCTGATGATCCTTGGGTGAGCACTAGGAGCATCCTTTTCTACGGTCCAACTTCCAGCCAGCCTGGAGGCAACCGTAACATTTGGCGGCAGCGGTGGGATGGCGTCCTAGCACAAGGAGCAGCACCCCAACAGCACTGGTATCGTAGGAGAGTTATTGAGGGCAACACTAGCCACTGCGCAGCGTCCCTACCTACAGCAGCATGGAGCTGACAAGATACTGGTCAGAACCCTGTGAAGAGCACCTAAACCGGATCCGTCGCTATGAGTGCGCGGATTTCGTTCCAGAGGTAAAGAGGCGGCTAGTCCGATATGGTCCAGACCCTGCGCAGGAGGTAGTCAGTCGCATCATCCGGGAATTGGATACGGAGAACGAAGCGGCACAAGCCTTTGAGCGACAACTGTGGAGTTTGAGGGTATGGACACCTGGTCTCTCTCCCCAGCCGCAGCATGTTCCACAGGGAGAGGAGAGCAGCGACCTCCCTCCCCAGCGGCAGTATACCGTGCAGAGGGAAGAGACAACCGGTCTCCTTCCCCAACCCCAACCAGAGATGCCCGAGGCAGCAGGCCTCATAGACTGGTCCTGGGAGGACCCCCAGCAGGCAGGTGGAGATGGGACCGCAGTCTCTCTACCGGCCCTACAGGGATGCTGGGCAGGCGGCCCAGATCCCCAGCGACAGACCCAGCTACCGGGAGGGGAGAGCATTGACCCCCCTCCCCAGCTGGAGTGTGCCTTCCAGGGAGAGGAGACAACCGGTCTCTCTCCCCAGCCGCAGCATGTTCCACAGGGAGCGGAGAGCATCGACCTCCCTTCCCAACGGCCACCGGAGTATCAGGAGGAGGAGGTAAGCCAATCTCCCCCTCCCCAGTTAACTCCTAACTTGGGCCCAGGGTTAACAGTGGAGATGTTAACCCCCACTGACCCCCACGTTCCCTTTGCCACCGGGCAGGACTATGCCCCAATTCCCCCAGCAGAAGAGCTGGCATCAGGACAGAGCGCTGCTGGCCTCTGCCCTACAGACCCCCTTGTTACAGGACTGGCCTGCAAACCCCTCACCACAGCAGAAGCGCTGGCACCAGGGCAGAGTGCCGCTAGCCTCTGCCCCCCAAGTACCATCAGCTATTTGCCCAGCTGCGCCAGGAAGGCCGAGGATGCTACACTTTCATCCTACAACCTGGAACCTACAGGCCAGTACTACTTATTGTGGGGGGGCTACTTTGCTGCTAATGTTTATTTGTGAGTGGGTTGCGAGACTAACTTAGGCACTGACCAACAGAAGGTCAGGTGCCTGGTTAGTCTCCCTCCAAAAGGGGAGATATGTTACAAACTGCTATTTGTAACTGGCCCTTTAAATGGAAAATTGCCCTGCTTCCCTGGATTTTGGAGAAGCCTATTTGCCAGCCTCCTTCCTCATGACTATGGCCCCTGGAAGATTGTGCCCCTGAGAACATATTAACTTTTATTGGGTGTGTATGGCCCTTTAAGAACCGTCTGGGGACATATTGTGACTTTGGTGAACAATGCCCCTTTAAGACTATGTCCCCAGACCTGTGAAATGACTTGTCCCTGGCTTTCTCCCACTTGGTTCAGTGGATAGGGCTTGCTGAACCAAGTGCCACACAGGCAGAGTGTTCCACAGAGGGGGAGCACTATTGCAAAGGCATTGGTTTTCATTGTGTGCCATTAAGTGCTATGTGACAGACCCTTCGGTCAGAACTAAAGAGTTAAATTTTGTTCAGCTTCAAGAGCCTATTCTAAATACAAGTTTGCTGGGATCAGCTCTAATTAAGTTTAGTGATAAAACATTCCCATTGTCTAATCAGACTGCTAGTAGTGATAAGGTGGACTGCATTGTTTTCTTGTGTGTAATGTTATTTGCTGTTGTGGCCTGTAAAAGGGCGTTGTCTCTATCTAAATGTATCAAATGTGTGATTGGGGGATTTTATGCCTCCTCCTGAGAGTGTCCTTTTTTTTGCATGTAACCTCAATAAAAAGCAGGCTGTGTGTCCCAGCACATCAGACCTATTCTGACCCTCTAACTTGCAGCTTTGACTCATGTTTGTAGGGTACAGCTATAATCACTACAGGGATTGCTATGCTCTATATACTCCCTTAGCTACTGAGCTCCTGTAAGAGCTCTTGTTCCTGATCCTGCTTCGCTCTAAAGAAGGAAGAGGTTCACCTACTGGAGCCTGGTCGTAGGTCCAGGGCGCAGAGCAGACGGCGAGATACCAGCCCAGCAGCAGTGGTTCGTAGAGTCTGCATTACGTATGGTGGCTACGCAGTAGTTAGGGTGTCTACGGTGCTGATGATCCTTGGGTGAGTGCTAGGAGCATCCTTTTCTACGGTCCAACTTCCAGCCAGCCTGGAGGCAACCGTAACACTTCATATCTCTTTGCTCTGTACATATCTCTCTCGCTCTCTACATATGTCTCTCACTCTCTACATATCTCTCTCGCTCTCTACATATGTCTCTCACTCTCTACATATCTCTCTCGCTCTCTACATATGTCTCTCGCTCTCTACATATCTCTCTCGCTCTCTACATATCTCTCTCGCTCTCTACATATCTCTCTCGCTCTCTACATATTTTTTTTGCTCTCTACATATTTCTCTTGCTCTCTACATATCTCTCTTTGCTCTCTACATATCTCTTTGCTCTCTACATATCTCTCTTGCTCTCTACATCTCTCTCTCTACTTATCTCTCTTGCTCTCTACATATCTCTCTCACTCTCTACATATCTCTCTCGCTCTCTACATATCTCTCTCGCTCTCTACATATATCTCTCACTCTCTACACATCTCTCTCTCTCTCTCTCTAACTCTCTACATCTCTCTCTAACTCTCTACATATCTCTTTGCTCTCTACATATCTCTCTCGCTCTCTACATATCTCTCTCGCTCTCTACATATCTCTCTCGCTCTCTACATATTTCTCTCACTCTCTACATATCTCTCTCACTCTCTACATATCTCTTGCGCTCTCTACATATCTCTCTTGCTCTCTACATATCTCTCTTGCTCTCTACATATCTCTCTTGCTCTCTACATATCTCTCTCGCTCTCTACATATCTCTCTCGCTCTCTACATATCTCTCTCGCTCTCTACATATCTCTCTTGCTCTCTACATATCTATCTTGCTCTCTACATATCTCTCTTGAATTGCATTATGAAAGACTGAGGACTACCAAAGAATTCTTTGGTGTCATGTAGTGCTCAGTGTCAGAAAATTGGGTCTCTGTCAGAGGTCATGGGTCTTACAGCAGGACAATTCCCTAAAGCAGACATAAAAAACACCCAGAAATGGTTTAAGACGCTGGAGAGTACTGAACTGGCCAGTGATGAGTCCAGGGGGTTGATTTAACAAGGGTCAAATGGCCCTTGCTTCCGCTGCTCCATAACCTGTCCGCCTGCTCTGAGGCTGCAGACAGAAATCAACCCGATCGAATAAGATCGGGTTGATTGACACCTTCTGCTAGCAACCGATTGGCTGTGAATCTGCAAGGGGCGGCATTGCACCAGCAGTTCACAAGAACTGCTGTTGCAATGATAAATGCCGACAGCGTATGCTGTCAGCATTTATTGATGTGCAGCAGATATGATACACAGGGCTGGACTGGGAATAAAAAGCAGCCCTGGAAAAATATGAAGACCGGCCCTATTTTCCTTTGAGTCGGTAGAAAGCACAGGCACCATTTTTCTCAAAGGGGATTACTGGGGACTCTTCTTCCCCAATATTTTTTTCAGAATTTAATTATATTACTTTGTATTAAATAAAAGATGTCAGATTGATGTTATATAATAGACATGTGCATGGCGAAAAAATTTGGTTCGGATCGATTCGAATTTGGAAAATTTTGAATCGATTCATTTCGGATTCATTCGGATTTGAAGAAATTCAGCTGGATTCTATTCGGTTCGGAAATTCGGAATTTCGGTAAGTGTTAGGTGGGATTAGACTAGTATTATGTACTGTATATTGGGTGTAACCCATAGCAGAGTGATATAACCTAACATACTGTACAATACTAGTGTAATCCAATGGCCATCCGAATTTACGAATAAATTCGAACTAATTTGGATGTATTCTGAAAATTCGGCAGTATTTTCATTCGGAAATTCGGTTCGATCCGAATCGCTGAATTTTCAGAATTTCCGAATCGAACCGAACCGAATCGCACATATCTATTATATAACAACCCCGTTATATCCATTAGTCACCCCTTTAAATTGTAGCTTTCCAGCCCCAGCTGCTGCAACCCATTGGGAAATCTCCTGGTATCCTGGTAGGCCAATCCGGCAGTAATGATACAATACATTGTATCATGTCCGCTCTCACAATAATAAATCTACCCCCAGATCTCAATCCCATAGAGCACCTGTGGAGAGATCTCAGAACAGCAGTTGGGAAAAGCTACCCTTCCAATCTGAGAGACCTGGAACAGTTAGCGACAGAAAAGTGGTCCAAAATTCCAGTAGAGAGGTATAAAAAAGCTCATTGATGGTTACAGAAAGCGATTGATTTCAGTTATTTTTTCCAAGGGGTGTGCTACTAAATATTAAATTGAGGGTGCCAATAATTTTGTCCAGTCCATTTTTGGAGTTTTGCGTGGAATGTGTCAGATTTGGCTTTTTTTCTCCACTTGTTTGTATCATACCAATACAAACAAAAGAAATAAACATAAGAATGCCTAAACATGTGTAATTGCAACAATTTTCTGGGTGAAGTGATGCATTATCTGACAGAAATGCAGGGGTGCCAATATTTTTGGCCATGACTTTATATATAATGTGTTTGTGTATATATATATATATATATATATATATATATATATATACAAAACATGGAAGGGGACTGCACTCTCATACAGGACCAGGTATACATCCCATGACCCTGTAACATGCTCAGCCCTGGGTGCTCACGGGCACTCACAGGAAGCTGTGCTGTCCCCAGAGCCACAAGCAGTTAACCCCAGACAGGTCTGGGTGCAAGAACCATAGGGAAAATTACAAAACAAATTAATACAACACACAGAGAAAGTCCAGCACTCACTTACAAGCTCTCAGCTAAGATTTAAAAGCAAAAATGGAAAGGTTAGTTACCGCATTTGGCCAAATGGGACAAGCCAAGGTACCACATCAAGGTCCTTTCCAATACCTGGGACCCTAAAACAGCCACACAATGCAAGCTCTCAAATCCGAATAAGGGAAGGGTGCACAGGCTTATGTAATCACCCTAGACATATACAAAACACGGAAAGGGACTTCACTCTCATACTGGACCGGGTACACATCCCATGACCCTGTAACATGCTCAGCCCTGGGCGCTCACGGGCACTCATAGGAAGCTGTGCTGTCCCCAGAGTCACAGGCAGTTAACCCCAGACAGGTCTGGGTGCAAGAACCATTGGGAAAATTACAAAACAAATGAATACAACACACAGAGAAAGTCCAGCACTCACTTACAAGCTCTCAGCTAAGATTTAAAAGCAAAAATGGAAAGGTTAGTTACCGCATTTGGCCAAATGGGACAAGCCAAGGTACCACATCAAGGTCCTTTCCAATACCTGGGACCCTAAACAGCCACACTGTTACAAACTGCTATTTGTAACTGGCCCTTTAAATGAAAAATTGCCCTGCTTCCATGGATTGTGGAGAAGCCTATTTGCCAGCCTCCTTCCTCATGACTATGGCCCCTGGAAGATTGTGCCCCTGAGAACATATTAACTTTTATTGGGTGTGTATGGCCCTTTAAGAACCGTCTGGGGACATATTGTGACTTTGGTGAACAATGCCCCTTTAAGACTATCTCCCCAGACCTGTAAAATAGCTTGTCCCTGGCTTTCTCCCACTTGGTTCAGTGAATGGGACTTGCTGAGCCAGGTGCCACACAGGCAGAGTGTTCCACAGAGGGGGAGCACTGTTACAGAGGCATTGGTTTTCATTGTGTGCCATTAAGTGCTATGTGACAGACCCTTCGGTCAGAACTAAAGAGATAACTTTGTTCAGCTTCAAGAAGCATTCTAAATACAAGTTTGCTGGGATCAGCTCTAATTAAGTTTAGTGATAAAACATTCCCATTGTCTAACCAGACTGCTAGTGATAAGGTGGACTGCATAGTTTTCTTGTGTGTAATGTTATTATCAAATGTGTGATGGGGGATTTTATGCCTCCCCCTGAGAGTGTCTTTTTTTGCATGTAACCTCAATAAAAAGCAGGCTGTGTGTTCCAGCACATCAGACCTATTTGACCCTCTAACTTGCAGCTTTGTCTCATGTTTGTAGGGGACAGCTATATCACTACAGGGATTGCTATGCTCTTCACACTCCCTTAGCTACAGGGATTGCTACAGAAGGAAGAGGTTCACCTACTGGAGCCTGGTCGTAGGTCCAGGGCGCAGAGCAGACGGCGAGATACCAGCCCAGCAGCAGTGGTTAGTAGAGTCTGCATTACATATGGTGGCTACGCAGTAGTTATAGTGTCTACGGTGCTGATGATCCTTTGGGGAGCGCTAGGAGCATCCTTTTCTACAGTC